>NC_061112.1:9360986-9517418 GCF_002878395.1 Capsicum annuum | reverse complement strand
GGGTTTTTATCCACAAATTCCAATTATTAAGCTCAAGCAATGGTGGAATCCATAATCAAAACTAAAAATCATGCAAACCCATCAACACCCACACACAAATACACTTTAATTCAACATAATCCCAAGATTAAATTACTTAGCTACTCATGAAGAAAGTAAAGAAAGATATACCATAAGGATTATCCAAAGCATTTATTCTTTACAAAATACCAAGAATTTAGCTCTTCAAAATTTAGTTACAACCTTGCCTAATTAGGGTTCTTGCTTATAATTTAAAAGTGTGTATGAGGTAAGCAATACCCAAAGAAGAAAGGGTTTTTTCCTAAATAAGGTTTGGGATTCGTCCATGTAAATTTACAAAACTGCCCTAGGCAACATTCCCACTTAGTCACGATTGCGTGAGGATGTTCGTGATCGCGGCCAATGCGACTACAGTTGTGCTCTACAACCGCAGTCTCCTAACCATCTTGACTGACCACGACCGTAGACTATGGCCCGCGATTGTGGTAAATGAGGCCGATGACTTCTCCAGGTCTTCAACTACACTTCTCTGCTTTCATTTGATCCCTTTTTAGCTCCAATCCACATCTTTTCATCTCACCAATTATACACCTGAACAATATGGATATTAGTGCATTAAATCACCATTATGTCTCATTATATTCTACAAAACATGGTAGTGTGCAGAATTGTTTAGTGCAAATAATTGGTAAAATCATCACTTATCAGGCACCATACTAAGCTTCTTTTTGAACTTGAACCGAGCCTCATACATGGACTCAGACTGTGGCTGCTTGAAATTATAAATATCATCCTTAAGCTGCGACATCGTGGATGGATGAAAGAACTTGTTCAAGAATTTCTTTCGTAACTCATTGTATGTAGTGATAGATCCTTTTGGAAGTTCCCCTAACCATAAAGATGTTTCTCCTATAAGAGAGAAGAGGAACAACTTCAATCGAAGCACCTCCTGATTCACTACTAGGTTTGTATATGAAATGCATATCCTAATGAAATTTGAAAGGTGCATATTTGTATCATTATTAAGCATACCCGTAAATACACCCTTCAAGTTTAAGAGCTGGATCATTGCACTAGTTATGTCAAACTTGACACCTGGGAAAAAATAGGGGGATGATAGTTCCAGTCTCTGAAGACTCTACATTCCCCAAATCCTCTTCATCATCCTCATATGGATACAAATACTGGAAAACTAGGATCACTTGATAACGATCACCTCCAACTCTATTATGATTTCCGTCGAGTGCTGCTCAGTAGTCTACTTTCTTTCTATTCACAGCTAGCTCTGTCTCCCAAACTATGTGCTAAGCATCTTCTTCCCACCTATGATTAGCAACTTGTGTTAATAGCACCTTTGTATACTGGTCAATGATGTCCTGAACTCCTTCAAGAGGAGATAGAGGTACTTGGTGTGTACCATCACAAACCCCTTTTGAAATATCATCTCTTTTTGGCTCTATCATCCTACTCGATGTTTGTAGGATCCTCTCTAGATTCGGATTCCATGGGAGTAAGGGATTTACCCGACTCTGTGTGTTAGACATACATTGGCATATACCCAACTAAGAACGAAAAAACCCATAAACTGCAACAACTTTGATTTACAACTCAACACCGTATTCCCCGGCAACAGCGCCAAAATTTGATAATGCCCAAGCTACACCTTCAATCTGAAGATTATGCGGTCGTTTTCAAATATAGTAATCCAACAAAGGTTGGGGTTGAATCCCAAAGGAATACTGGAACTGTATCTCTTAACTATTGTAACCAATAGGTAGAACTGGAAAAGTAAATAGGGGGATTGTAGTGACAATTTTGAACAAGTAACGAGTATCAACTTTGATTGTAATCAGTCATAGATGAACACTAGGATTGTGCTCCCCCTAGATTCTCAACTCAGTAGACTTATCGTGCTTTATTCAACCAACCCGATACTTTGTATGCATAAGTTATGTACCATCAACGATCTTTTGGACTCGATGATGGATCTCACCCTTTAGCTTTTGAGTCTCAGATGTCTCCTTACTAACTCTTATCCTAATCCCAGTTAACTATTACCTTTTAAGTTTCTAGTTATTAGAAGATGGTTAACCATCTTAGTTAGATAATACCTATTAGCGTGGATCGACAGTTAAACTTCAAATTACTATTCTAATTATCTTTTCCTAGTCACTACTCCTCTTTGGAGTAAGTAGCAATAATCTATTTGGGACCCTAACATTTGCAACTGCTAAGACATCTATTAAAGTGAAGATAATATAATACATGCATGGGTATTGGTTCGAAACAACAATAGCACTTTCCCCACTTCATCAATCTTCCAGTGTTTCCATAACCCTAGCTAAGGGTTTTTAGCCGCTCATGCTTGCGCAGTAATCAAAAATATTCATAATTGAAAGCATTAGATGTAATCACAATAATCACAACTGAAAACCCAAACTTCAACTGAATTAACAACCAAAATCAATACAAAATAATTCCAAGAACAAAATTAGATCTCAGAATTACAAAATATGTTTGTAAGTATAGGGAGTGTGTAACCTTATTAAAGAAACACAAAAAGGATAATTATAGTACATGAGGAAACCCTAAAAATCAAATCCCGAGTGAAAAAGGACAAACAGAGTCTGTGGCCACTTACTTGGGCAATATGCGGTCAAAAAGTATTACACATGTGGTCCGCATGTGGACCCAAGTAAGTGCCAAAAAATTTTCCTTGACTTTTTACTCTCTGGATTTTGGACTTCTGGTACTTACCTTAACCACTTGTGGTCTGCAAGTGCTACATGTGGTCCGCATGTAAACATAGGTAAGTGCCAAAACTTTTCCATCAGATCTTGCACTCTCTGGATCTTTAATTCTGGCACTTACCTTAGCCACATATGGACCACAAGTGCTACATGTGATCCATAACTAGACATAGGTAAGTGTTAGGTCTTCAAATTCCTACAACCAAGATACTAGACTTCAAGTTCTAGCACATGCTTTGGTCACATATGCCCAGTAAATGTCACAAATGCCCAAAAATGCTCAAGTAGCCAAAAACACCATTTTTCATCTTTCTCTTGAACTTAGCATCGAAAACCTATTTTACTACAAAACATACCCAAAACACATTATATATAACAAAACAACCTAAGAAACTTGCATATTTTCATTGTTTAAGTATCGAAAGTGTTATATTTCTATTGCACATCAACAGAGAGTCCCACTTCTAACCCCAAAATTTGTTCTAAGGCAAAAACTACCTCAAACTAGCCTAAGGTATCTAAGTTCACTGCTTGATATTAACTAATCCATGTTTTAGACCGAGGATAACAACTCTACCTATAGAAAGAATACTCAAACTAATTACGTACAATTACGGTTCCTTAATCGGCTAAAAGATCTAAATCATGCTAAATATTACTCAAATACCTAATTTCCATACCAAAACTAGACTAATATCATATTCATACTATAATTAAAACCAATATAAGAGAGGGGGAAGACTAGCCTACCTGGACACCAAAGAAAGCCCGATATAAAAAGGTAATCTACACATAAATACGAGAACAATGGTACCTACTTTGCATTTTAATTCTTTGGGTCCAAAATTGAGCCAAAATTACATGTGAACCTACTTGTGGAATCGCACTTTCAAAATCGTCAACACGTCCCTCTATACTAAAGGAGCATTTAGCCTCAAGAATGGGTAAATTCCAAGATCACATGGTACCTCAATCTACTCAACAAGAATTTAGGGATTTTAGAAATAAATTAAAGAATTAATAAATAATTTAGCAAAATCTTACCAAGATTTTGATGAAGAAATGATGGATCTGAGCCCACAATTACCCCACAACCTTCTAATTTCCCATACTCTCTAGGGTTTTAGTTCTTGAGACTTGTGAGGAAAATAGGAGAAATCGGGTAAGAGGGGGGCATTTAATGGCCTGCCAGGTATCCTTAAGAGGCCACCTTACTGCTTAAGCTATCATCACTAAAGCGTCCAAGTACCACTGAAGTTATACCTGTTTGGTCTGGCCTACTGCTAAAGTGAATAAGTTGTTGCTAAAATGACATTCACTTTAGTGGACATACCAATGCTTAAGTCGCTCGGTTGGGTAAGCCATACCCGCTATAGCGTCCTCTGTTAAAACATTTAAAGAACCGTAAATACAAGAGAACTATGCTACACTATCAAATTCGATGTTATCAAAATTAATGGTGCAGTTAAAATTTTCATCCAAGGTCATTTCGACAAAATGTGGGGCCCATACCCAAGGGTTATTTTTTATCAAATTCCGACCAATATCTCGAAATGAGTTTGAAAACCATTGGACCTGAAGCAAAGGTCCTCCTACCTAATATCGATATTCTGGAGTTGATGTAACTATTAAAAATGTCATATGAGATTGTTAAACCAATGTTTAAGTCTAATAGCCAATCCTTACCAACGAAGACTTCAAAATAAGAAAATGATTTTAAAAAACAAATGAATTGCTCGATAGCTGAACTTTCATCTCCAACTAGTAATAAATGACTTACGGAAACTATAGGAAATCTCTAGATGGTGAAAATTCATGGAAATGTAGAAAATGACCTGGAGGATCATTATAATATCCACTATTAAAAAATCTTTCATCCACAAAAGTAAAGGGTTAAAATATACCTTAAGGCTTGAACAGGTGAGGATACTGGGCCAGCATATCACTATCAATCTCCCAAGTAGCTTCCTCTACTTGGTGGTGTCTCCACTGAACCTTAAGTACTGGAATTTCTCTAGAGCGCAACCTCCCAACGTCCCTAGCTAATATGAACACTGGCTTCTCTAAGAAAGTCAATCTCTCATCTAATTAAACTGAGTCCATCAAAGCATGTGAGACAGTGGAAATGTACCACTGCAACATAAAAACATAGAATTCTATATGAACAGCAGCAAAATCTAGGTGTAAGGCTAACTCATATGTAATCTCTCCAACTATATGAGGATCTCAAGAGTTTTTTAACATTTAGGGCTAATTTTGCATTTCCTCCAAACCTTATCATACCTTTCATAGTGATACCTGGAGGAATACCCATTCTCCAACTCAAAACCACAAGGCACGAAATCTATGATCTATATAAGTATTGTGCCTACTCTGAGCTACCCTCAGCCTATCCTGAATCACCCTGACCTTTTCAACCAACTCCTGAAGCAAGTCATTACCACGGGTTCTAACCTTAGAGGTCTAGAATCATCTCATTGAAGATAGACAATTTCTAGTATATAATGCCTTAAATAGTGCTATTTTAATACTAGAATGGTAGCTATTACAATATGCAAACTCTGCCACTGGCAAGTGTTGCTCCCACTGACCTCCAAAATACAAAACACAAGATCAGAGAATATCCTCAAGAACCTAAATAGTCTTCTCTGCCTGCCTGTCAGTATGAAGGTGAAAAGTTGTGCTAAGATGCACCTAAGTACCCAAATCCTCCTGAAAAGATCTCCATAAGCTATAAGTAAAAATTGAGTCCCGATCTAAAATAATAGATATAGGCACTCCAGGCAGGCGAACTATCTCACAAACATAGATATGGGGTAATCTCTCAGCAATGAAGGACATCTGAATAGGGAGAAATATGTCGACTTTGCCAATCAATACGTAATAAACCAAATACTATTGGAACCACCGGATGTGTGAGGCAACCCAATAACAAAGTTAATGGTGATCCATTCTAACTTCAACTCGAGAATAGGCAATCTCTAAATTAGGCCACCAGGTCTCTGATGCTCAGTCTTCACCTATTGACAACGTAGGCAATGAGCTACAAAATTGCAATATCCCTCTTTATTCCACTCTACTAATAAAGTTGCCTCAAGCCCCTATACATTATAGTTGTCCTAGGGTGGATAGAGTATCTGGAGATATGAGCCTCACACAATATCGACTAAATCAAGTTACCTACCTTTAAAACACAAATACAGCCATTAAATTCTAGATCAGAATCTATGGTAGCTCTATTGGACACATCACTCAACACCTAATCACAATGATAAAAAGCCTTATATCCTCTAACTAATGACTTTGAATCTTGTCAAATAAGGTAGACCACACCTCAACACTAACAAGAGTCCTCCTAGGGTCAAATGTATTAAGTGGCACCATCAAGTTGGCTAAGTATAGGATGTCTCATGCCAATGGCCTTTGAGAGACTGAGAAAAAAGCTAAGCTACCCATACTAATCTCTATCCAACTAAAGTCATCTTCTACCACATTTGCCTTGCCCTGATGGTATAGAATAGAGATGTCATAATCCTTAAGAATCTCCATCCATCTTTGCTTTCTAGAATTAAGCTCTGTATAGGTCATCAGATGTTGAGTACTATGGTAATCAGTATAGATCTGACAATGTATGCCATACAAATAATGTCTCCAAATCTTAAGCGTGAAAACTACTGTCGTCAACTCCAAATCAGAAGTACGGTAGTTGCACATATGCACCTTTAGTTTCCTCAATCCATAAGCAATAACTAGACCCTACTAAATTAAAGCACAACCTAAACCAACTTCAAAAGCATCACAATACACGATGAATCCCTCACTCTTTAAAGGAAGAGCTTATATAGGGGATAAAGTGAGAAATCCTTACAGATTGTGAAAGCTCAACTCAGACTCCTTAAAATATTATAAAGGAACCTTATTCCATGTCTGTTTAGTCATTGGTGTTGTAATATTGTCAAACCCTTCAACAAACCGCCTGTAGTAACCAACCAAACCAAAGAAGCTACAAACCTCAGACGGAGATATAAGCTTGGCCCAACCAAGAATTGGTTCATTCTTTACTGGGTCCCCCATAATCCCATCTTTAGACACCACATGTCCAAGGAATGTCGCTAACTCAAGCTAGAACTCACACTTTGAGAATTTAGCAAAAAGCTTATGATCTCTTATAATCTAGAGCACAATCCTCAAATACTGCATGTGCTCCTCCCAACTCCTTAAATATACATGAATGTCATCGATGAACACAATCATGAAGGAATCCAAAAAAAGTCTTAAATATGTGGTTCTTCAGATCTATGAACATTTCTAGAGCATTGGTCAACCTAAAAGAGACCACCAACAACTTATAATGGCCATAACGAGTCCTAAAGGATGGTAGATAAACATCCAATCAATCTTAGAGAACATTGCTGCTTCATGAAGCTGGTCAAATAAATCATCAATATAAGACATAGGATACCTATTCTTCTATGTCGCCTTATTAAGTTGTCTATAACTGATACACATACACAAGGAACCATCCTTCTTCTTCACGAACAAAAAAGAAGCACCCTAAGGAGACATACTTAATCTAATAAAACCCTTACCCAAAAGATTCTAAAGTTGAGAACTCAGCTCTTTTAGCTCGACACACAGTATGGTACCACAGAAATAGGCTGAGTGCCCAGCTCAAGATCAATAATAAATTCAATATCAATCTAGGGAGAAAAATAGGTACAACAGTAGGAAAAACATAGGAAAACTCACAAACTATTGGAACAAATTCAAGAAAATAGAGTCAAACGATAGACTCTCCATGCTAACATTATGAATATAAGTGAGATAAGGCTCAAAACCCTTTGTTATAAGTCTCTTATCCTGAATATAAGAAATAATCCCTGTTAATTTGAGGCTAAAAGATCCCTTCCACTCAACCGGTAGCATGTTGGGCATAGCTAAGGCAATGATCTTGGAAAAACAATCCATGACTGCATGATAAAGGGATAACAAGTACATGCCAGTATCATATTAAAATCCACTATGTCTAATATAATAAGATCAGCCTGAGTATCAAACTCACAAATACTCACAACACATGATCTATAAAACAAATCCACTACTAAAGAAACACCCATATAAGAAGATACATAAAATGGCATAAATAACAAATCCAATATAATTCTAACTACGAGCATAATAAATAAACACATAAGAATAAGTGGATCTCAGATCAAATTAAGCAAAATTCAACTGATGAAACACTTAAATCATATTGGTAATAACAACATCTAAAGACTCTATCTCAGATCTACCAGGTACAACATATAACCTCGCTTTCACCTAGGTAGGCGCCTAACCGATTACCTCTACCTATCTAAGGACCTCCACGAGCACCCTGGGGACCACCCCATTGACAAATACACAACCTCGAGTTAGGGGTGACACTGCCCTAATAGGATGAAGACTCTGAGTTATAGGCACAACTGCCTGATACTGGGATACTCTCTAGAGAAATGGCCGAAGGCCCTACAATCATAACATGATGTAGGTTTTGTACTAAACCAAATAACCTAACTAACTCAAAATAACCACCTTGGCTAGAATAACCAAAAGATGAAACTTATAGAGGTTGAACACTACTCTAGCTAGGCTGATTATTGTAGCTAGATAGACCTCCATCAGCTATCTAAAGTGCAGCATGAATAGGCCTACGAGACTGAACCTGATGTTGATAAGACTAGCATGAAGTGTACCAAACTTGAGAACCACTGCCTCTAAACCATGAGGCACTCCGGCTCCCATTAAAACTACCCTAATAATGCAAACTCTTATTGTTGCCCCCTTAGGCCTCATAATTAATCACCTTCATAACCTGGGCAAGATCAAAACCCTCAGTAAATGACCTACCAGCAGTGACTAAACTTTATGTGGATAATCTAAAAGAAAGTCTCAATCCCCATACAAGTCATAGGACATACTCATACTCAATCGACAAGATAGATTTAGTATGGTTGTCCAAGTTAAGAAATTGAGCCTCATAATTTACAACAATCATAAAACCATACTCCATTCTTGATAACTAGTCTCTCAAATGATCTCTAAGGCTGAGAGGCATATACTTCTCTAAGAATATCTCAAAGAATTGAGTCCACATTAAACGGAGAGATACAATTGGCCTAGAATCAATATAACCTCTCTACTAATTTTGAGCAGCCAAATCCAACTGAAAAGTAGTGTAGTGAACAGCACGAGTCTCAATAAGTCCTAGATTACAAAGCTTGTCCTCACAAGAAACTATGAACTCATAAGTATCCTGGCTTAGTTCCCCAAAAAAAACCTAGGCACAGTCAATCTTAAAAATCTACCCAATATTTTCTACTTCTCAACAAAATAGCGAGTTGGGTGACTACCAGATGAAAAACTGCAGGCACTATAAGAATCTCAACATTGAGATCCACAACTATAGGTTGTGCTCCTGTCTTTCCTCAGTACTACTCTAGTTTACAGACTGATAAACCACCAGACGGTGCACCACAAATTAATCCCAATAGTTGAACCAATGCATCACTAAGCAGTGATGCTGAAATAAACCCCTAAAGGAACCTGGGCTGGTGTCTAGCTCACCACTAGCTGAGGTGGAGAAATCTCTGGTGTAGGAGAAGGAATAGGGTATAGGAAGTCTCTCTATCCTGATATTTAATAGGGGTTGTATCCCAAGTTTGTACCCGACCTTGGAGTCATTCTCAGACTCCGATAGGATCCCTTTTCATGGACTCAGAGTCCTCAATTTATGTAACAGTAGCACGCATCCTAAGTATCTGCAAAAGAGTAAAATCAAATAAATCTTAGAAACCAACTCAGACTCTTAGCATGAAATAAGTGAAATAAGTGAAGATCTCCTAAGAATATCCTATAGACTCCCAAAGATAGGAAACAAAAATCAATATTTTAATCCGCAGGACTCTACTAGACAATTGCTTTGTACCAATAATATTGGTGAACCTGACATTCTAATACCAATTTGTCACGACCTAATTACCAAGTCATGATGGCACATACTTTACCCCATCAGTAGGCAAGACAAAATTTTGCTTGATAATACAAGTAATAGGCTAATTGGTGGAAATGGCATAAATTCCAGAACATATACAAGTGAATAAATTACAAGAGATAATAAATAATATTATAACATAGGGGAAAATAAATAAAAGGATTATAACATCCCATGACCTAGAAATATCAGTACTAGAGCCTCTAATAAAAAAGAATACAAGTAATATCAAGTCAATATACAATAGTCTCTAAAATGGAAAGGATAACAAAATAGAAAAAGGAGAAAAGGTCAGCTCTAGCTCTAAGAGCTCACCCTATATCCGAACTCTGACCAGTAAGAATCCTCTATAAATGGCAGCAACTCGCACTCGAATTTGCACCAAAAAGGTACAGAAGGGTAGTATGAGTACCAAAGCCATAGGTACTCAGTAGGCTTCATCGATCACTGGCCTAAATCATAATATAAACATAATAAAATGTGAGGTAAATAAGCTAAGTAAAGGTAGAGGGAAAACCTAGAATAATGCTCCAATTACTAAAAGTAAATAACGGGAATGATAATAACAAAGAAACACATAACTACCTCTACATAACTGGCTCCCATAAGCTAGAAGGTGTAATAAAGTAAATAACCCAATGTGGCCCTCCATAATCCTAGAGGGTGCAATCAAGGGAAAATATTAACATGAATTATGCTAATTAATTATATCTCAAGTTCATAACCATGGAATATTCTATGCTGTAAAACACCAAAATCGATTCAATTTTATAACCATCATAAGTACCCTCTCAATTTCAGACTACGACCAGAACTCATATCATTATTGTCGTACTTGAATCCAAACTCATGTCATGAATAATGTCAGAACTTAACCAGTCTTAAGATCATAAATTGCCAGGCTTGAACTGGAACTAATATCATCTCCTAAGTATCAATCAACCCTTATTTTCCATATATCTAAACAATCTCAATCATAAGAATGTAATTAAAGATAATTTGCATATCTGTTAAGTCTATAAGGAGCTAAAAGTAGTCTTGGCCCAAGGTTGGCAAAGGGCTCACTTCTAACCCCAAAATTCATTCTAAGGCAAATGCTACCCAAAACTAGGCTAAGGTTTCTAATTTCACTACTGGATATTAAATAAGCCACATTTTAGACCTAGGATAGCAAATCTACCGAAAGAACAAATAGTTAAACTAATTACGCCTAATTGTGGTTCCTTAATCAGCTAAAAGATCCAAATCTTACTAAATATATCTCCAAGACATAATTCCCATCCCAAAACTATCATAACATCATATGCACACTACAATTAATCCTAATCTAAGAGTGAGGTAAGCCTATCCAACTTGGATGCTGAAGAAAGCCTGCTAAATTAATTATTTTCCCTTCTAAGAATATTTCGCACGATGCCACTCTATCAAAAAAGCAATCTACTCATCAAAAAAATGGTACCTATATATATCATATTTTTATGTTTCAATCCAAAATTAGGTCAAGGTCATATGTGGGACCCACTTGCGGAATAGAACATTCAAAATTGCCAACACATCCCTCTATGCTCAAGGAACATTTATCCTCAAAAATGGGTAAATTCCAAGACCAAATGGTACCTTAATATGCTCAGCAAGAATCTAGGAATTGAAGGAATAAATTAAAGAATAACCAAGAATTTAGTTGAAGCTTACCAAGATTTCGATGAAGAAAGAATAATCCGAGCCTACAATTGTCCCACAATCTTCCAATAATTACTCTCTTAATTTTCCACATGTTCTAGGATTTTAACTGTTGAGACTTTTGAGAAAAATAAGATAAAATTAGGTAGGAGGGGAATTTAATGTCCTTCTAGGTGCGGCTTAAACGATCACCGCTAAAGCAGCTAAGTACTGCTAAAGAGGTACTCGTTTAGTCTGGCCTACCGCTAAAACCATATTTGTTTTAGTGGGGGTATCAGCACTTAAGTGACTCAACTGGGCAAGCCATGGCTTCTAAAGCAATCGGATAGTCGCTAAAGCAACCTCTGCTAAAGAGTCCAAAGAGTCGCTTTAGTGGATGCATCAGATGAGTGCACCAACTAAAACTTGGAATTTTTTCAAGTTTCTACCGACCCCTTGGGATTCATTTGAATTCTCGTAAATGTAAAAGAACTATGTTACCCTTTATAATTTGATATTTCATACTCAATGGTGCAGTCAAAATTTTCGTCTGGGGTTGTTTCAATGAAATGTATCCCCTACACTCAAGGGCTATTTTTCTCAAATTCTGACCAATTGCTCGAAATGAGTTGAAAGCATTGGGACCCAAACCAAAGGTCCCCCAACCTAAAATTAAAATTTCAGCACTGAAGGAACTATCGGAATTGGTATATGAGGTTGTTAAACCAAAGATTAAGCCTGATAGTCAATCATCATCAATGAAGACTTCAAATAGAGAAATAGTTGTCAAAAACAAATGAGCCACCAATAACTAAATTGTCAGCTCCAACATGTCAAAAATGACTTGGAGAAGCTATAGGAAATCTCTAAATGGTGAAAATACATGGAAATATAGAAAATGACCTAGAGGGTCATTGCACAGTTGATGTAGTAGACTGTGATTACACCTTTCTCAAACATTAGCTAATTCATATTATCCAAAAAAAATTATTTAAAAATTTTATAGGCAAATAGTAGGGAAGAGCACCTCATTGAGTCAAATTGTGAAACAATATACTAGAATAACCATATTTTAGCTTCCACAATGATTATTGATCTATCTTATTCCTAGTCTATAGCATATGATTCCAACTTTGGAACCCCCTCTCCATTTTACCACCTGATATCTATGTCTTCTAAAACATTTATTCTGGATGAGTTAGTCTACATAGATTTTCCAGTTTAAAATATTCTCCATAATTCTACAAACAAAGCTTTTGATACATCAAATAAACATCCAAAGCCTAGACATCTTATATTTTATGGTAAGCAAATCTACAACAAAGATACCTAGTGTTTGTTTATTCCAATGTCTTTGAAATTTCAGAAAAATATAGCAAACACTCTATATAGATCATGTACAACATATTTGGAGAAGGGGGTGATATATAATAATCAATATATGGAGATACTCTTCAACACATTATTGATCAACACAGACGTACCTCAAAAAGAGAGAAGTTTATCTTTCTATAATTGTAATTTGTTCTATAATATCTACATTAGCTTATAAAAGTAACTCTCCCCTTTTCTAGCATCTCGATTTGGATAATCTTGATATGTCATAGGAAAGTTACCCCTATAAAAATCAGTGTTTGCTTTAATTACCTGAATATTAGCCTGTTCAGCCTTATTAAAAATAAAGAATTGATATTTTGTCATGACTGCTTCTCATATTCACCAAGATCTTTATAGTCAGTTGCAGTGATAGATTTTTAATAGAAACAAAATTAAATACATCATCTGGATAGGTAAGATGGTCGATATTCTCACTCTACTTTGGTGTTCCAAACCCTCCTAAAATCACTAAGATAAAATAAATTGTTAAGAGCCCTAAAAAGCTCCTCTACAACTAAAATAAAAAGAGTTGGAGATAAAGGATCAACTTGATTCATCCCCCCCCCCCCCCCCCAAAAAAAGAAATAAAAAAGTCATAAGTCTGGACACTGATTTGAATAGAGTATCAATTATTGGCAACGAATATCCAAAATTTTTCTACAATCAATTATTAGCAACCGATCTTTGAATTTTGTCTGCAATCAAGTTGTTAAAACTTATCTTCTCCAATACTTTAGCTAGGAAATTCTAATCCACTATGTCATAAGCTTTTGTCATGTAAAGCTTAATAACAATATTTGTAGGCTTTTATTGAAAAAAGTAGTCAAACTAATAGGTCTCAAATCAGAAAAGGAGAGAACCTATTCTCTTTTTTTGGAAGAAATAAAATCATATTTGTATGATTAACAGGTTTAAGAAGAGTAGTCCCATTAAAAAAAATATTCACAACCTTAACAATATTTTCACCGGCATTATCCCAACAAGTTTAATAAAAATGGCTAGTAAACCCATCAAGACCACTACAGATATCCCCATTAAGTTCAAAAACTACTTAATTCCAACTTCAGTTGGATAACCATTCAAAAAATTGCTATTGTCTTAAGATATAAAACATGGACTTGATTAAGCAAAAATAGCTCTCAACATTTTGAAATACCCAAAAATTACTTTTGATAAATGGGCAATAGATTCTGCAGCTATTTGATCGTTTCCTTTAGCCTATAACCCATCACCTATTAATTGTCAACCTCATCCTTCTTCCATAGACCATGTTTGGAAAGAATCTGGTATTCTTATCCCTATCTATAAACCACTGTATTCAAATATTTTGTGTCTAAAATTCTTCTTCATAGTATAGATACAATTTTAATCAAGCATGATATCATTGAAGAACAACTTTGTTAGAAGTATTAGAAAATTTCTCAAAATATCTTCTTTTATTCTAACTATATCCCCTCTAGTTTTTAGCTATTTTGTAAAACCCCAAAAAATCTCCACGGTCAAACTTGGAATTAGCATCCAAAACCAATAAAATTTTCAAGTCTTAGAAAAATAGGAGCCACTTATGACTCATCATATTAGACCATGAAACAGAGAAAGACTCATGAAATTATTTTTGTGCCAGTCCAGCTCTCCAGGTTTTTATGAGTCACTCTACAACCCATGGTTTGTACCATAAGTCACATTGAATTCTCATTAAACTATTCCAGAAGATTGATAAATTCTCCCCAGGGACTATGACTCAGACCATAAGTCGTAGTATTAATGTACGAGTCATACTATGCCATCATAGATAGGTTTCAGCACGTTGAAAGTGTTGAGGTCAACTTTTAACTGTGATGGGAGTATGTATTTGATTTAAGGTCGTGAGAAGTCCTTAACGCAAAGTTGAATTGAAAACTCTTCTACCGACTAAGTTCTAACGTAAGATTCTGTTTGGGTCAAATTAAAATGATTATTCCACCTATAATATTAAGAGTTATGAGGCATAATACCTACCAAATTAAATTTCTTTGAATATTCTTTCCAATGTCATTTACCGTTTGTAAATCCGAGTTCAAATCAAAATATAATGGATATTTTAGTAGAGCACTGTCCAGTCATTATGACTCAATCAATGAGTCCTGGATTGACAGTACGACCCGTGGTATCAATCCATGAGTCCTATACTAGAAAATTCAACAACTTTTTAGAACAATCCAAAAGGGGTAATTTGGTCCTTTCCTACTCTCTTAACCCCTAAACAATATCATTTTAGTTTTATAATTGGGGGATTACCATCGATCTTTTATATTATTTTCATAGATTAACACTTAGAGAAAACAAAAAGGTGATTCAAGTCCTTTCAAAGCTAAACCTAGTGTTCTTCTCAAAGTCAGATCTTCAGTCTGCGGTTTTTCTTAATCCGGATATGTAAGATTAAATGAGGATTTCCTTTCATCCCCATGTCTAGAACTTTATGATTTTTCATGAATTTAAAGTTCATAGTTATGGTTATGAACCCACTTTCAATTCTCTCTTTATTTAAGAAAAAATCATAATTTATTGAAGTCTTTATTTGTGATTATAGTTTCTATGGATATGGTATTTACTTAGACACTTAGCAAAGTGTCTTCTGATTGGATTTCTTATTCTTGTTATGAGTTTTACACATTGTTCTTGAAGTTTATATTTTAAAGTATGATTTTGGAGTTGTTATTTTATTATAAAAGCTATTTTGAATCCATGTTATGCATGTTTGTAACACCCTAAGAGTATCCCCTAGACATCACACGATGCTTAAGACTACGAAGAGCCCAAGCTAACCCATGATATCTACTTAGCACTGAAACCTCATAAATGTAAACTTAAAACATGAGTGGAAACTGAATAAAACTTAAAGCGGAATTCAAACAAATAAATAATCTCAACTAAAACTTTGTAACTTAATAACCTTCAAATCTGTGGAAAATGAAAGAAACACAATCTAACTAGTCTTAAAAAGCCTCTAATCTAATGACTAAAGAGCCACTTGGAAAGACCCCAACTAACTCGAACTGAAAGCTCAATAACTTGAATAACTACATTAAACATCTGGATTCATCATAAACTCGGCCCATGAACTATGAGGACTCACCAACTGTCTGAATATAAGAAATGATGTCAAGGGTTAATCGTGTTGTTGTGGATGAACACCAAAACCTACATTATGAAACAATGTAGCCCATATATATATATGTATGTGGTCAGTACTTCTAGAATGTACTGGGTAAATGTAATAAGTAAATACTATCATATGTCATTACTAAAATATGCATGCTAAGTGTAGATGGACTCACATTGATTATGAATAAAATTCATAGTTGTAATAATATGAGAAAAATCATAAAACAACACATGAATAAGGCCTGTGAGTCACTACACATAGATTCAAAAATCATTGCTTTAGATTTCAAAATCATTGCTTTTGTTTTGTTGTGGCAGATTCTTGTAACCGATAAAAACCATGTGAGCTATCATAGAGTCGGGCGTATTAACCACGTTAAGAAGAGTTTCCCTACCATTGCCATTGGAATAAAATCTTAACTTAGAGTTATCACTAAACTTATCCCATATTGGGGAAAGAAAGGGACACTCTTTGGTGAGAGCCCTAAACATACAGTGGCACATAGTTTCTAGAGAATAGGATATGTTAAAGCCATATTCCTCTCTTCGTGCTAAATAATACTCCTTAAACATATACTTATATGCTCTCTCGGTGCTAAGTACTACTCCTAAAACATATTCTTATATGCTCATACTTATGAAATCCACCTTAAAATAGCATATGGGTTTATAAACTAAGAACTAACTATGCTTATCATACTTAAATCATATTCATAAGAAAACTCAAGTCTTATCTGAGATCATAAAATCAAAACTGGACTTTAATTGTTGTAATACTTCTAAATTGAACTTATAAGCTTGAACTTCTTGTAAACTTAGTAACTTATGCTCAAACTTAAAATCATTCATCATCTCATTGAAACTTCATATCAAAAAATCAAACTCAATGTTAAAATCACTTTTAGGTATAAAACAGAAGTAAACATTAAATCATATGCAAAAGAATGTTCAATTCATGAGAAAGCATCAAAATCTCAAAGCATAACAAAAGTGTGTATCAACCACAGTAAGTCACTTTTTTCAAAATCAATTAAAAAATTGAACTTTTGGGAACAAGGATGGAAGAGTATCATTGTTCAAAGACCACATACCTGAATTTAAGGACTATATTGAAGGAAACTTGAATTGGAGCCTTAGGAGTTAAACTTTTGAAAGATCCCTACTGCATTTCTCTTGAGAATGGAGAGAAGAATAATCTTTGAAAACTGACTAAGAATGGGCAAATAATGCTTATTGGCTAATTTAAGTCATGGAAGAGGGGTTTGACGTAAGGAAAAGACCAAATTACCCCTAAGGAAACCTAAATTGCAGGAATTTTTAGTTGACAACTCGCCAGTTTGTGACAACTTGTCACCTAATCGTCAATATTTGGCTGGATTTTGCCATTTACTGGTTAAGGTTGATGACTTGACTTGATTTTCCATCACCTAGTTGACGGCTCATAAACTTAGTCGTCACCAAGTTCATAGCTTGTCAACTTAGTCATCACCTTTTGACAGACAGACACTCCAAAGTAAAATGAGCATAAATTTCTATTTCGAAATAGAATTAAGGTAAAATTAGATGTGTTGGAAAGAAAGCTCAAAGATTTTTCATTTGATATATAGAAAGATACCTAAATATATGTATTCTAGGAGTTACACTAGTTTAAAGTTGATCCTTGTAGAATCCAATATTAAAACTCAATCAATACAAATGTTCTCAACTCCACTTTGCTCAAAGTGTTTCCTATGACCATAATCGCAATGAAAACACTTCACGCTCAAGGTGAATGGTCATGAAACTTGTTTACGATTTTACATAATCAATTTGGGGCTTTTAAACATAAGACAGATAATTGAAAACTTATCTAGGAGCTTGTGGGAATTACAATATCTCCCCATTGGGATCATTTGTCCTTGAATGAAGATTGAGATGGAAAGCTTATCTTTCTCTACAACTGAACTACTCACCCCAAGAACGAGCATATAATAGAAATAACCAACTACACATAAACCAAATAAGTTAAACTGATATGAGTAAGGATATCGGTGAGTAGAATAGATTAAAATAGAAATTCTTACCTAAAGTTGACTCTGTGCTAGGGGTAAACAGGTGAGGGTATCGACTCATTATATCTTCTTCTGCTTTCTATATTGCTTACCCAAATGAAAGATTTCTCAAAAGAACTTTAGCTAAAACCACGTCCTTATTCCTTAGCCTTCGAACTTGTCAATCAAGAATATCAATGGGGATTTTCTCATAGGATAGACTATCGTTGACTCCAATACTTTATATGGGGACTAATAAGGACGGGTCCCCAATGCACTTCTTTAACATCAAAACCTGGAAAACTGGATAGAAGATAGCTAATTCTAGCAAAAAATCTAACTCATAAGCAACTTCTCCAACACCCCTTACTATTTCATAAGTTCTAATAAATCGGGGACTAAGCTTCCCTTTCTTCCCAAATTGCATTATCACCTACATAGGTGACACCTTCAAGAACACCCAATCATTCTCACATTTGCATGCAATTTCTGGCGACTTTGAGTAGTTCTCTACCTCTCACAAATCAAGTGGACTTTTCCCATAACTTCAAGAACAAAATCCAACCCAACTAAGGCCGATTCACCAACTTCAAACCATCCTATAGGTGACTTGTTTCTCGCTCGTACAGTGCTTCAAATGGAGCCATTTGATTACTATTGTGATAACTATTATTATAGGCAAACTTAATCAAAGTCAAATGATCCTCGCAGCTTCCCTTAAAGTCCATCACACATGCTCTCAACATATCTTCCAATGTCTGAATTGTACACTTATCTTGACCATCTATTTGCGGATGAAAAGATGTACTAAGATTTACCTTTATACCAAGGCCTTTTTGAAATGACTACCAAAATTGGGAAGTGAATTGTATGCCTCTATCTAAAATAATGGAAAAGGGAATCCCATGGAACCTTACTAACTTGATAATATACATTATAGCATAATCTTTCAGTGTATCTAAAGTATTACCAAGTAAAAAACAGGCTGATTTGGTCATTCGATCAACAATGACCCAAATTGAATCGTGTTGATGTCTGGTAAGAGGAAGTCCAGTAAAAAATTCCATATTAATAGCCTCTCACTTCCAAGTGGGAATGCCAATATCCTGTAGTGTACCTCCAAGCCTTTGATGCTCAATCTTTACTTGCAGACAATTAGGACATTTGGCCGTAAACTCTTCTATATCCCTCTTCATACAATTCCACCAATAAATTTCTCATAAGTTGTGGTATATCGTAGTAGCACCAGGGTAAATTGAATACTTCGAACCGTGAGCCTCTTCTAATATTCTTTCTCTTAACCCATCCATATTAGGAACAAAAAGTTGACCTTAATAGCAAAGGCCACCATCTCCTTCTTAGGAGAAAACTTCCACCTTCTGTTGATGAACTGCATCTAATATCTGGCTCAGTATAGGATCATTATGCTGTATCTCTTTCACTTCCACCACTAGTTATGACTCCGAACCATTTTGGACCACTACTCTACCATCATCTATATCAAGCAAACATACACTTAAACAAGCTAGTCTATACACTTTATTGGATAACTCTCAGTCTTTCTACTTCACATGAGCCTCACTATCCATAGAAAACCTACTTAGCGCGTCTGCCACCACATTTTCCTTACCCGGATATTATAGCACATTCATGTCATAATATTTCAACAACTCCAACCATCTTATCTGATAAGATTCAACTCCTTTTGTGTAAATACATACTGGAGACTCTTATGATTAGTGAAAATGTCAGCATGCATACCATATAAGTAGTGCCTCCAAATCTTTAGAGTAAATACAATAGCTACTAACTCTAAATCATGGGTTAGATAATTCTTTTCATGGTCTTTAAGTTTTTTGGAGGCATACATTATTACCTTTCCATTTTGCATCAAAACAAAACCTAACCTAAATCTAGAAGCATCACAATACGCCATAAATTCGTCCAACCCCTCCAGCAAGGCTAACAATGGAACTGAAGTTAGTCTATCCTTCAACTCTTTGGAACTATTCTCATATTTATCTGACCATATAAAATTTACCTTCTTTTGTGTCAACTTATCCAATAGTGCATCTATTGATAAAAAACCTTCAACAAACATCCTATAGTAACTGACTAAACCCATAAACCTCTGAATATTGGATGGAGTAATGGGTATAGGCCAGTGCTTCACTGCATCAGTTTTCTGAGGGTCTACATAAATACCAGCCCTTGAGATAACATCCACAAAAATGTAACAGAGTCCAAACAAAATTCGCACTTACTAAACTTTGCATAAATCTAGCAATCCTTAAGGGTTTACAACACTATTCTCAAATAGTTTCCATACTCCTCCACACTCCAAGAATATATAAGTATGTCATCTATGAAAAGAATGACGAACATGTCCAAGTATTGCTAGAAGAACATGTTCATCAAATCTATACAGGATGCAGGAGCATTTGTTAATCCGAAATACATTACCACAAACTCAAAATGACCATAGTGAGTTCTAAAGGAAGTCTTCAGGATATCACACTCCTTAACCTTCAGTTGATGATACCTTGAACTGAGATTAATCTTTGAAAACCAATGGGTGCCATGAAGATGATCAAATAAATCATCAATTCTAGGAATAGGGTACTTATTCTTGATGGTGACCTTGTTTAACTATCTGTGGGTCTATACATATTCTGAGAGTGCCATCCTTTTTTTGCACAAAAAGAACTAGAGCACCCCATGGGGAAATACTAGGTCTGATGAACCCCTTATTTAAGAGGTCCTTGAGTTTCTCTTTTAATTTTTATGCTTAGCTAGATCCATACGATAGAGAGAAATGAAGATAGGTTGGGTATCTAGAAGGAGATAAATCCTTAACTCTATTTCTCTATTAGGAGGTACCCCGAGTATATTCTCTGGGAAGACCTCTGGAAATTCATTGACAACATGAACTAATTAAATGGTTAGGTCCTTAAACTTAGTATATTTAAATCAAACTAGAAGGTAGATACACCCTTTTGATATTAACTTTCTAGGTTTAAGAAAAGAAATGAAATGACCTTTGGGAGATACAAAGCTACCCTTCCACTCAAGGACTAACTCATTAGGAAACCAAAACTTTACTAGTCGGGTGCGACAATTGACTAATGCATAACATAAATGGAAAAAATCCATTTCCAGAATAACATCAAAATGTGTTATATCTAGCTTTATTAAATCTGCTAAAGTGACCTATGGAGAACTGTAATAGAGCACTTTTTGTGTACTCGTCTAGCGATAACTGACTCACCCACTAGAGTAGTGACTGAGAAGGGTTTAGAAAGACTTTTAGGACTTACTCCAAAACTTACAGCAATAAGTGAGGTCATAAAAGAGAGGTTTAACCCTAATTTTAATAACATATAAACCTCAAGGTAAAAGGCACGAAGTATACCAATGACAATATCTGGGGATCTTTCCTACTCCTAATAAGACGGTGTATCATAAGATTAGTTTTGATGCTAACCACAACTAGTGTTGGATGATGCACCCTTTTGTGAAGATGGGCAGCCTGACTAAGCTGTTGTATCTATGGAATAAGTCTAAGGACGAGCATCTCTACTTCCTTGCTTAGCATAAAGGAATTCCTTGAGAATATAGCCTATCTTACCTTAACAATAACAACCATCTCTACCCATCAAGCACTAGTCCAAATGGGTCTTACCATATTTTGCGTAGGCTGGATAATTGGGTCTTCCAACCACACTACCCTGGGATATAGAAGTCAGAGCACTTCCCTACTACTCTTTCTTAATTATGGTTGCAGAGGCACTAGCTGAGGATGGTAAAGGTGCTAATGAGTGACCCTGAGACTAATAATATGTTTCCCCTCCTAACTTTTACTGACTAAATCTAAATTGTTTCATCCTAGTTATTTTGTTCCTCCTCTCTCGTTTCTTTAACATTTTTTACTCAATCTACTGATCATGTTTCATCAAAGGACCAATATCTATATCCCCAACCAACATGGTCATCCTACAGTCCTTAACTACCAAATCAGACATACCAGTAGCAAACTTACTCACTTGAGATTAACTACCAAATCAGACACAGCGGTGACAAACTTACTCATTTAAACTCTAGAATCTGGCAACAGTGATGGAGAAAACTTGGCTACCTGAGTGAACTTGAAGCAATACTACTTTCCCAATATAAATCTTTTCCCTAAGTTCATAAAATCCTATACTTTAGCCTCTCTCATCTCCCTAGGAAATGATACAAGTATGATCTCGTAGATGGATACTTTTTTGGGTATTTAAAAGGTAATTGAGAGAAGACCCGAGCTTAAGTGTGGAAGAAGCCAAAAATTGCCCCTATATGTGCACTCAAGGGGCGACCTTTAGCCTTATTCATTAAAAGGGCACTTTTGTCATTTTAAGTTTTTTGGGGAATGTAATATAAATAGAACAACTTAGAATTTTATTCACTTAGTTTTTGATGATTGTGGAGACTTGTAATATTTTAAACATCCCAAGTTTTCTCTAGACTTGGAAGAGGAACTCCAAAACTAAAACTAGGGCTAGGCAAGTGAGTCTCACTTGTGTTTGCATTCATTCCTTAAGACATTGGTTATTAGGGAGGTAAAGTCCCTCATTTGTCAACATAAGAGTTTGGTTTTAACTTTCATTAATCTTAGGGTCCTTACATATGGTTAGGGTTCTTAGATTCTTGAATATTGTATGTCAAACTATCTATCCATCTCTTTTGTTATCATTGTATTGTTGTTGGTCTTAGAAGTCTAGTGAAGCTATGTGGGGCTCTTTTGATTCACTAATATTGTTGTTTTTGTGTTCATCTCTTTTTTTGCTCAAAACTAAATCTAAAGTCTAGTGAAGTCGTGAGTGGCTTATTTCGATTCACTAGCACCTTGTTGTTTATCTTGTTGCTCTTATATTGGCTTGGATATCTTGATACACACTTAGTCTTGTATCATTTGGTATCATAGCATGGCTCAATATTGTTCCTAAAAGATCCATATTGGGCGTGTTTGTTAGAAAAACCACAAAAAAAAACCGAGTTCTTGTGTTTATGATCTTTGTCGAGAAGGTATAGACCTTGTTGTTGTTTTAGCCGAGAGGTTGTCTCTAGGTTTGGTAGTTATTTTGTTTGTGTATTTTGTTTCTTGTGTCGGTATCTTTGTCACTAGCACAAAGAGTGTCAAGATCTAAAGTTGAGCATAAAATATTGACAATATTGAAGTGAACTTGGAGTTAGCCGAATCTTGATGATGTTGTTCTTGGCCATATAGTGTTGTTGTTGATGTTGGAGTGAACATTATTGTTGTTTTGTTGTTGAGTTCTTGAAGTTTGTTGTGGTGTTCATATTGTTATTCATCTATTCTTACAACTTAATACAACCAAAAGTGTAAGATAGATCCAAAAGGTTGTAAGACAAAAGTTATAAAGTTGTTTGTGACAAGACTTGGACGCATCACTTCATAGAGTTGACAACCACTTTTCCTTAAATCAAGGACTTTGTTTTATGGGACTAGTAAAGTCAAATCATACCTTTTGAGTTTAAAAAGTTGAAAAGGGTACTATACTTTATTTTCCCTCCAATATTAAGTCATCCATTCCAAAAGGTGTATAAGGACTAAAAGCTTCAAGTTGTAGAAAAGTTGTGAGGGTCATGACCAATAATATACCAGATCACCCTAGTTTACTGTTCACGTTTTTATTAAGCTCATATTTGGTCTAATTGTCTCTATTTGTTAATTCTTAGTTTCCTTTAATTGATCCAAGAACTAATTAACAAACTAGTATAATCCTACTAGGTTGTCAATTAGTCCTTTAAAATTGTTTGCTTCATGTCATCATTTTCTTGAGTGCTTTTGTATTTTTAATTCATAGTACATCTTGGTTCAAGTTCGAAAATTACTTCCTTGAGTCATCAAAAAAAAATCCATTCCGGCTAAGGAGTAGACTTGCTCTTCAAATCACCACAAGTTACAAGCTGGCTTGCAAACATTTGTGATGACAAGTGTGAGACCACAAAGTGTGTGAGAGACTAGTGAGGATTATTTGAACTAACGTGTGTTTGTTTTGTAGGTTTGTGTTGTATTGTTGTGTGTGTGGCATTGCGGACAGATTTGGTGACTTGTTGAACCTTAACTTGAAGGGATTATTTTGGTATAGACTCAATGGAACCCGAGGCCTCAAATTCTCAAACAATGGACAATAATGCCATTAATACTATATTGGCTCGTCTTGAGGCCATGTCCCGTGACATTGCTAAAGTGAATACGGGTATTAAAAATATAAACTTGGACATGGCTTCGGTGAAGGGTAAGATGTCGACTTGGGTGGGAGATTGGAACGTGTGGAAGTCAAAGAAGCTGACCTTATACCCCTCAAAACATTTCACCAACCACTAACCCCGAGGCCTTGCACCAAATATTCCATCCCCCGAGATAACCATCCAATGTCACAAACCAGCCCACACCTTATTCCCAAAGCCAAGACCATGAGAGGAAAATCCACCCTTCACTACACCAATTCCAATAATAAGGACTTGGAACCCAAATACCATCCCAAAACCTGAGCCCTATAATCCAAACTCCTCATAAACAAAGACCTTACTATCCACCAAACCCAGTCCTACCACTACAAGCTCTATTTAACATAGATAGACTCATCTATGTAGAGGGCTACGGAAGGAGGGAACAATATGACGGGTACGATCCATATGGTGATGCTTACATGAGAGAGGAAGAGATAAGGGGTAGGCATGTCGATCCAAAGAAAGTTCATGGCCGGGAAGGAAGAGTTGGTCCTTGGAACCAACAAGGCAACCAAAATTAAGAAGTTAGACTAAATACCATTAAGATGAGGCTTCCAATCTTCAAGGGTGAGAGTGACCCCGAGCAATTTCTTGCATGGGAATCTATATGTGAGAGGGTCTTCCAAGTCAACGATCTCACCGAGAAGAAAAAGAGTTTCTATGTAATTGCTCACTTTGAGGGTTATGCTACTACTTGGTGGTAGTATGTTAAGAATTTCATCAATGTTTTGGTTGAGGGGCAGCCATCTCTTTGGTTTTGACTAAGATATCTCATGAGGCAAAGGTACCAATAAGAATTCCTTGCCAAGTTATATAACTTAAGGCAAGGGAACAAAACCGTCGCAGCTTACTATGATGAGTTCCAACAACTTATTTTGAAACTTGATCACCGAGGGAAGCAAGTAAGTCATGACATCATTCTCTTTAAAGTGGGATTGAATCAATATATTGCATCATTGTTGACCTTACACAAGTTTGACACAATAAACGTCATTTTCTAAGCTGCCTTGGAGATTGAGAGAGAGATACGTGAAAGGTCGGGAAGTAAGTTCAAGGGGAAATCACCCTAGGGTTAGAGCAAGGACAAGATTGACTCATCCAATGAGGAGAAACCCGAGTCCAAGCTGATCCAAGCCGAGACCAAGGCTGCCTAAAGGTATCTTCTGAGAAATGAAGGTAAACCAAATTCTACTTCTCGTCCTAAAGGATTTCAATATTTTAAATGTCAAAGGTGGGGGCACAAGGCTAATCACTGCCTAAACTGAAGAAATGTAATCCTTAGGGAAGGAAAATTATATTACCATGGTGAGGAGGTGGGGCTTTAATCGAATGAGGTTGATGAAAATTTTCAAGATGGAGAGCAAGAAGCCGAGGTAGAAATAGATGAAGGCATAGAAGATATTTGGCTAGTTGATGGAGAGTTTGTCGCACCCTTGTTTATGGAAAGGAGAGTCATTCTTAATTATGGTTTAGAAGAGGAAAACAAGGGCAAGTATGATGAAGAAGAGGAGGAGCTGAGAGTTCAAGAAGTAGGATTAGCCCACAAAGACCCTTTGATGCTTACTAATGGAGATGCTAGAACTTTGCCTAGTATTCATTCTTCTTATGTGCAGTTTGAAGGACATCCAAGCCCAAGGAGCATTCTTTATGATCTCATGACACCCTTGGTTGAATATCCTAACCTTTGGATGAGCCGAGAAAAGATGATTCGAAGAGGAGATCTTACGGGTGAAGATTGCTTGAGTTTAAGGTCAAACTCCTCTCAAGATGGAGAGGATGATACAAGTGTGATCTCATAGATGGACACTTTTTTTTGTATGTCAAATTCAAATGAGAGAAGACCCGATCTTAAGTATGAAAGAAGCCAAAAACCGCCCGTATGTGTGTACTCAAGGGGCGGCCTTAAAGCCTTATTCATTAATAGGGCACCTTTGTCATTTTAAGTCTTTTGGGAATGTAATATAAATAGAACTGCTTAGGGTTTTATTCACTTAGTTTTTGATGATTGTGGAGAATTGTAACATTTTTAGCATCTAAAGTCCTCTCTAGACTTGGGAGAGGAACTCCAAAACCAAAACTAGGGCTAGGCAAGTGAGTCTCACTTGTGTTTGCATTCCTAGCTTGAGACGTTGGTGATTAGGGAGGTAAATTCCCTCATTTGTCAACATAAGAGTTTTGTGTTAACATTCATTAATCTTAGGGTCCTTACATGTGGTTAGGGTTCTTAGATTCTTGAATATTATATGTCAAACTATCTATCTATCTCTTTTGTTATCATTGTATTGTTGTTGGTCTTTGAAGTCTAGTGAAGTCGTGTGGGGCTCTTTCAATTCACTAGCATTGTTGTTATTGTGTTGATAACTTTTCTTGCTCAAAACTAAATCTAAAGTCTAGTGAAGTCGTGAGTGGCCTATTTCGATTCACTAGCACCTTGTTATTTATCTTGTTGCTCTTGTGTTAGCTTGAATATCTTGATACACACTTAGTCTTGTATCAGGAAAGAACCTGTCCAGAAAAGTCATTTCAAATACATCCCAACTCATAGGAGCTGCATTCTTACCTCTACCATCCTGCCACATAGTAACCCAATCACAAGTAACATTCTTCGATAGATATAAAGACAATCCCATATTTCATCTTTAGTAATATGCATAATCTATGTAATCTTTTTCTTCTCAGCAATGAAGAACTAAGGATCCTCATTCACCTTCGATCCAAAGAACTCAGGTGGTTCCATCCTCATAAAATCCCAAACTCTGGTTGTAGCTATGTCATTATTCTGCTGAAGTGGGACTACTACTAGCCGATTTCCCTGAACATTAGCATCTACATACTAAGCTAACACTAGGAAAGCACCCCAAAACTTAGCATGAGAGACATTTTCATTCAAAGGGTCTACAGGTGGTGGTGGGGCTAGTTGA
The DNA here is from genome assembly GCF_002878395.1 of Capsicum annuum. NCBI lineage: Eukaryota > Viridiplantae > Streptophyta > Magnoliopsida > Solanales > Solanaceae > Capsicum > Capsicum annuum. The sequence continues at coordinate 9,490,186 of NC_061112.1, read as the reverse complement.
TGCCTATTTCTGCATGTGTAAGCTCTTCAAGCAGATAAAGATAACCTCAAACCATGATAGAGATCATAAAAGAAGGAATGGCTCCTAATAAATCCAACTTCCTCGTGCTCATAAGTATGGAGTGCTTTACACTCATGATTTAGACTCTATATAACGCGGCTTGTACGACTTTTTATTACTCTTTAAAACCTTAGGCTTTGATATCAAATTTATAATGCCCTAAGAGTACCCAATGGATGTCACACGGTGCTTAAGACTATGAACAGCCCAAGCTAACCCATGATATCTACTCACCACTAAACTCTTATAAATGTAAACTTAAAACATGAGTGGAAACTAAAGAAAACTTAAAGCGGAATTCAAAAAGATGAATAATCTCAACCAAAAATTTGTAACTTAATAACCTTCAAATCTGTGGAATTGAAAGAAATATAATCTGACTAATCATGAAACGCCTCTAATCTATTAACTGAAGAGGCACTAGGACAGACCCCAGCTGATCCAAACTGAAAGTTAAATAACTAGAATAACTGTATTAAACATGGATTCATCATAAACTCAAACATTGAACTATGGGGACTCACCAACTGTCTGAATATAGAAAATAGTATTCGTGGTTAATCGTGTTGCTTGGGATGAACAACAGAACCTATATTATGAAATAATGTAGCACATAGACATATATATGTGGTCATTACTTCTGAAAGGTACTGAGTATGTGGGGGTGAATGCAATATATAAATACTGCTATATGCCATTACTGAAACATGCATGCTAAGTGTAACCGACATAAAACAACACATGAATAAGGCTTGTGAGTCACTACACTTTGATTCAAAAATCTTTGCTTTTGTTTTCTTGGTGAGAGATTCTTGGAACTGACATAAACCACGTGAGATATCATGGAGTCAAATGTCTTAACCACATTGAGAAGAGTTGTTCTACCCTTTCCATTAAAATAGAACCTTAACTTAGAGTGAATACTAAGCTTATCCTATATTAGGTAAAGGAGGGGACTCTTTCTGGCGAAGCCCCTAAACCTATGGTGGCACATAGTCTCTGGTGAATAGGAGGTTCTAAATCCACATTCCCCTCCCAGTGCTAAATACTACTCCTAAAACATATACTTAAATGCTCATACTTATGAAATCTACCTTAAAATAGCATATGAGTTTATAAACTAAAAAATAACTATTCTTATCATACTTAAATCATATTCATAAGGAAACTTGTAGATTTAATGTCTTATCTGAGATCATAAGATCAAAACTGAATTTTAGTCATGTTGTAATACTTGTAAATTGAACTTGTAAGATTGAACTTCTTGTTAACTTAGTAACTTATGCTTAAACTTGAAATCATTCATCATGTCATAGAAAATTCATGTCAAAATATCAAACTCAATGTTAAAATCAACCTCCGGGATAAACCATAAGTAAACATGAAATCATATGCAAAATAATATTCAATTCATGAGAAAGCATCAAAATCTCAAAGCATAATAAAAGTGTGTATCAACCCCAGTAAGTCACTTTCTTCTAAATTAATTAAAAAATCAAAATTTTGGGCACAAGGATGGAATATTATCCTTTTTTAAACCCCACATATCTGAATTTAAGAAACATCATGAAGAAAGCTTGAATTGGAGCCTTGGGAGTTGAACTTTTAAAAGAAACCCCACTGTTTTTCTCTTGATAGTGGAGAGAAGAACGAGCTTTGAAAATTGACTAAGAATGGGCAAATAATGCTTATTGGCTAATTTAAATTGTGTAAGAGGGGTTTTATGTGAGAAAAAGACCAAATTACCCCTAGGGAAACTTAAGAAAAATTACAGAAATTTTCAGTTGACAAGTCATCAGTTTGTGAAAACTCATCATCCTGGTCATTAATATCTAGCTGGATTTTGCCATTTACTGGTTAAGGTTGATGATTTGAGTTGACGGCTCATCAACTTAGTCGTCAACTAGTTCACAGCTTGTTAACTTAGTCATCACCTTCTAACAGACAAACACTCCCAAGTAAAATAAGCATAACTTTCTACTCTGATATCGAATTAAGGTAAAATTGAATGCATTGAAAAGAAGACTCAAAGATATTTTATTAGATATATAAGAGGAAACCTAACTCGTTATATTATAGGAGTTACACTAATTTAAAGTTGACCCTTGTATAATCCAATATTAAAACTCAATCAATACAAATATTCTCAAGTCCACTTTGCTCAAAGTTCTTCCTATGACCATAATTGCATTGAGAACATTTCACACTCAAGGTGAATGGTCATTACACTTATATATGTTTGAAATAATCACTTTGGATCCTTTAAACATATGATGAATAAGTGGAAACTTATCTAGAAGATTGTGGGGTATTACAATGTGTTAGTAAACTTTTCCATGATTTAATCTAGAAGCATAATCTAAATGATACATTTTAGAAAGAAATTTTAAGCATATGATTTATGACATGATTTGGAGCTTAGGCTCACAATAGTAAGACTTAAGAATATTATAATATCTAATATGTCCACTATGATTTAAGAACAGCTTTTTAATATCAAGATATGTCATATGATAGGTTATGAGCACTAATATATTTTAGGAGTAGTATATAGCACCGAGAGGACATAAGTTCAGTCAATCCAAGTCCCAAAACTACGTCACCTCCATAGGTTAAGGGTTCCTCGTCAGTAGATATTTTCTTCCTTCACCCAAATAGGCTTATGAAATTCACGCCAATCATAGTTTTATACTCTTGGAAAGGAACGTGGCATCCTTCTAATTAGGGTTCTATATTGGACTTTTTAGTTTACTCACATGGTTTATGTCGATTGTAAAAAACTTCTTAGTATTAGTTTTATGATATATGAAATACTTATGCTTTCACAATTTCTAGATTTCAGACATGTTTTTAGTTCATGATGCAAAAATTGTTTTATAACTTATCTCTTATGTGCATGAAAGACCCTTTTCAAGATATATGCCACTATGATCCTCTTTTAACTTTCATCTACTTTCAGACATTTTAAGTGATTTTGTTAAGACTCATATTTTTGTTTTAAATCTTGATTTAAGATATTTATTTCAATGTTTAGTACAAGTTTTAAAAGCATGATTTTCAAATTCAGGTCTATAGTTTTCTAGTAAACCATTTTTCTAATTCCATACATCTACTAGACAGACTCAATTATCCAGTCATTAGATTTCATTTATCTTTCATAATACTATATATCTAAATGAATATATTTAGTTCATGATATTACAAACTCATTATAGTTCATGTATTGATTGTAGTACACTTCTTCTACCTATATTTTTCATTTGATGTAAATACGAATGATCATTCTTAGACACCTGGCTTGTTATTAATAATTCAGATTCTAGTAGTGAAGAGTTCTCTCTATGTGGAGATCTAGATAAGTTGCTCTTTTCCTTCTTTATTTCAGACCTTATTTCAGTATTCTTTTAGCTTTTCTAGAGTTATCTAGGGTCTTTCCCCAGTAACTCATAAGTGTATAGAGCCTTCCAGACAAAGTCCCACGGTATAGTTTTATTGGATTTTTAGATTTTTATTTCAGGATTTTAAAATTTATTTTTCAGTTTTGGCATTCACTCTACTTAAGCTCTACTCAATTGTTTTAAGTGTAAGATTTTAGTTAGATCCCAGTATCAAGGATCGTTTGGGATCACTTGTGGTTCTTGATGTTAGGTGTATTTATACATTATAATGTTACTGTTCTAGCTTATTTAGCCTTGTTTTGAGGATAATTCATGTGCTTTATGCGTTGATAATATATAAATAAGCATATAAGTGTCCAAGTACATATTTACAATGTTAAACGTGTTTTCCAAATAAGTTTGTATTTAATTGAGTCATTTAGAGTTCAACCCGAAAAACTAGTGTTACTAACTTAAGCTAGGTGTGTGTCTAGTTGGTTTCGTTGGATTCTATTGTATTTAAAAGGTTCCAAATGGTTTAAATGTGTAGTTATGATGGGAATAATTTGTTTGCAACGTAAAAAGTTTAAATTGAGTAAGTTAAAAGTCGAAACATAAAGTTGAAGATCACTGCGAATTAGCCTAGTCGTAGCTTGTGTTTGATTCATCGTCATGGATATTGTGTTTTTATGATCTCTAATTCATGGTGTGTGATTATGTAGGAAGATTTGTGAGCTTAATATGGTGATATAATGATGATATAAAGACTGAAAATCCATGAGAAATACACCACAATACAAGGAACGAAAAATGAGATAATAAATACTTAACCAAAATTTTAGACGCAACTTCCAGTGTGTGTATGCGATAAGCATGCGAATCTTGCTCCAGTTCAGTGCTCCACTTCCCTAGAATAGTTTGAGAAGTATAATTCCAGTGAAGAAATATGAATAGCATGAGTCGCACCCTCTATTTTGGGGTAGCCAAGCGTGCGATGCATGATGTATTCCACTGCTCCAATTTATGGACAATTCCCACATATACATGGCCAAAATCAATTTACATTGTACTACTCCTACTTGGATTAGGTAAAGTCCACTATAAGAATTATATTGCACACATTTTAAGGAGCTAGTGGGAATATATTAGATCATGTGCCAATTTCTTAATCCTACAAGGGTTAGGATGATTTAATTATATAAACACTTTGTGGGAATTATTTGTAAGCTTGGACACCTAGTAGACATTGTGGATAATTGAGGAGCTACTGCACAAGATTTTAGGTTTTAACATTTTTTTAATTAGCTTTTAATCATATCATATCATGTATTCAATTATTTAGATCGTGATTATGAATATTATCGGCTAAAAACCCTCTTTTAGGGGTTAAAGCCAAGAACATGAGTACTATTATTTTGGATTAATTTTGTTTAATTCGCTTATCATATTTGGTTATTTGTTTATTCTTGAAATTAATTATTTTGAGAATTGATCACCCTTAGAATACATATATTGTCAATCTTTTAATCTCTGGAGAGGGAATAGGGAGATCAAATGTGGGAATAAACAAAGTAGGATTTGTATTCTCTTATAAAATAAGAAATTCAAATTAGCGTCTAGGACAGGAATATACTTATATGCCTTACTTGATTCAAGCATAGGAGGATCGCTTAATGAACTTAATTGGACTATTATATCCCCGCTCAACGATGTAGTTGTAAGATTCAAATTAGATAAAGGATTAGAGGTTGGGAGACCATGATCATGCAATTAACCCTACGAATCAACAACCAAGATAAGAAAATTAACGAATGAAATTCAATAACATGGCATGATTGTTCAAAGTTCTTTAACCCTGGGTTCTATCCTTTATTGTACAAAGTCATTACTTTTCTGCATTAGTTTAATTTACTTCTAATTTACAACTCTAAAACTTTATTTGCCATGCTTCTCAATTTGCTAAACTATAATTGGATAGTTGTTTAACACAAGTCCCTGTGGGATCGATATTTGGCTTTTTTGAAGTCCACTTTACTACTTGATAAGACCACATATACTTGCGTGTGTGCTTGGATGCTGTCAAGTAGTTTTTGGCGCCGTTGTCGGAGACTTGAATTGGCAATTATCTTATTTTTAGTCTTTCTATTTTGAGTTGTAAATAATTTTTGTTTTTTTAGTTTCTTTTTATCTTCCTTTATTTCTATTTTTCTCACACTATTCTTGAGATGTCAACCTTGGATAGATAGTTTTTGAGAGATGATGATTCTTCTCATTTTTGTGGAGGACCACACCTCGAGGCTTTTTGTCCTGATTTTGATCCAAGTATTTAGAGGAGACCTGTTTGTTTCCAACCTGTGGAGCAACCGACAAGTTGGTGTGTGGTTTTTTACAGTATGTATCACCTTGCAGATATGTGTGGTGCTAATTTTGATTCAGTTAAGTTTAAGAGTGATGCTCAAAAGACAACTAAGAAGGTAGATGCAGAGTTGACTCTCCAACCAGTTGCAAACAAAGTTGCTAATAATTTGAGAAAGTCTGAGTACTCAAAATATGAAGTTTTTGAATAGGTTCAAAAAATACCATCACCGCCATCTCCACAGAGGCAAAGAAAAACACAAAAATCGTATCCACCTAGTTGTCATCTTTATCTTGAGACTGAAATTGAGAAGGTGAATGAAAGTGAGTGTGTTATTGATAGTGCAAATTTAGAAGAGGGATTGGTTGGGCCTCACTCAAAGCACTTTTCTACATTATGTTTAGATGATTTCTTTTCTGTGGAATCATCTAAAATGTGAAAGAGTGTGAGGATGAGGAACAAGAATCCTATATTCTTGATTTTGCACCAGTTAAGCAACATAAAAAAACACATCACTTTAAGGCCGAGTGGTTTACAATGCACATTCTATTACTCGATTCTTTAATCTCTGTACCACCTCCTTATGAGCAAGGCAAGAAAATGGATGTGATATTGGGGGTAAAATTTATATCCTCAAGGTGGAGAAAAAAGTTGATTAGGTCGTGTCGCGATACTAAATTAGGCGTTCTTGAGAGGCACCCCAAGTTAAATAGGTATGTTTTATTTTTAGTGTTTTAATTTTTACTTCACATAGTTTTTATTTTTATTGAGTCACAGGTTGATAGGAAGTCTGAGTACCAAAAACCTAAGCTAAGGAGCATGGAAAAGACAGAGTGTAGGGTCCCACGGACCTCCTTTATGTGTAAAGATGCTACTATCTAGGCCTAGAGGCCTCAGGGAGTATTTATATCTCTTTACTTTTAGTTCACTTTGGGGACAAAGTAGATTTTTAAGTGTGGGGTAGGGAAATTCCCAATTTTTTGACTAATTTTTTACTCAATCTAAAAATTTTGTGTGAGATATTTGAGTTGGTGCTATTTTTTATTGCATGGTGAAAGTGTTTTAGTTGTATAAGCATGTTGATTGTGTGAATTTCTACCTTTGAAACACCTAGGCTCATGTTTGTGACTCTTATTCTTGTTGGCTTAAATATGAATTCATGTTATTGTATGGTTGGAAGTCTATGATGATCCTATGTGAGTTGAGCATGTGCCATGTGCGTGTGAGGTATTTGTGTATTCCTTGTTGCATGTGATGTCTAGAACTTGCCCGGTGTGTTTGCAAAGCAAAATAAAGAATGTGAGTTTAGGAGATGATTTACGCATTTCTTTGATAGCCTTGTTTTATACCTTCTTTTTTACCTACCCTGGTGCATAATCCTAGTTAAACCCCTTTGAGCCTTTAGCTTATTTTCTTTAGTAGCCTCATATGTAGTCTAATCCCCTTCATTGATGGACCTGAATTTGATCCAAGAAGCTCCAGGGCTCTTTAATAAAAAAATTAATTGAGTAAGGAGTTTGAGAAAGAAGAGGGAAAAGGTGAATTTGGTGCCCTAAGATAATAGTTATTGGTGTTGATAATTGATATGTGGTAGATGGGTGTGATAGACATTATTCTAGAAATATTACCATGGTTTTAAAAAAGAAAAAAAAGAAAAAAAATTGATTCATGTGGTAATAAACAATGCTTCCACCATAGTGTTTGTCAATGGGCTTAATAAGATGGGGTGAAAACAAAAGAATAGGGTAGAGAAAAGTGGTGTAATTTTGTTGTTGAAGATTGGTTTTAATTTTATAAGAGATGTATTAAAGCGCTTAGGGAATATAGTCACTATTATTGGCCAAAATAGTTCCTACCCGTCCCTTTGCCTACATTACAACCCAAAAAAGACCTAATTGATCCTAAGATCAATATTCTGATATTAGTTGAGTACTACGCTAAGGGAAACCCTATGGTTCGTTATGCGTAACATGTGAATTTCTTGTGAGAGTGAGTGTAATTTGATTCTTGTACCTCTCATGTTATGAATTGCTTAATTGTGAGTGATTATGGGTAACTCTCTTGTTGGGGGGCACATATTTGATGAATGTGAGTGATTTGTATGATGTCCTTGATTGAATGATAAGCATAAGTTTGCCAACTAGGTGAGTCAATTCTTAAGGCTAGGATATTTGGGAGTAGTGTTCTTGAGCTATCAATTGTATAAATAACGTACTTTGTGTAGAAACTTGCATTCCGTTTAGTCATTGTAATACTAGCTTGAGTGTATTGCATGTCATATAAGTGTAGAGTATACTCAAATTATGATGCTTAGAGTAAATAATTGTTCGAGGACAAACAAGGATTTAAGTGTGGAGTGGTAATGTTGGGTGTATTTATGCATTTCAGTGTTACTGTTCTAGCTTATTTAGCCTTGTTTTGAAGATAATTCGTGTTATTTATGTGTTGATATGATATAAATAAGTATATAAGTGTCCAAGTACCTATTTACAATGTTCAACGTGTTTTCCAAATAAGTTTGTACTTAATTGAGTCATTTAGAGTTCAACTCGGAAAACTAGTGTTACTAGCTTGAGCTTAGTGTATGTCTAGTTGATTTCATTGTATTCTATTGTGTTTAAAAGGTTCAAAATGGTTTAAATGTGTAATTATGAGTCGAATAACTTGTTTGTAATGTACAAAGTTTAGTTTGAGTAAGTTAAGAGTCGAAACATAAAGTTGAAGATCACTGCGAATTAGCCTAGTCTTAGTTTGTGTTTTGATTCATCGCCATGGATATTGTGTTTTTATGATCCCTAATTAGTGGTGTGTGATTATGTAGGAATCTTTGTGAGCTGAATATGATGATATAATAATGATATAAATGCTGAAAATCCATGGAAAATACACCACAATACAAGGAACGAAAAATGGGACGATAAAGACTTAACCAAAATTTTGAACGCAACTTCCAGTGTGTGCGCGCGATAAGCGTGCGACGCTTGCTCTAGTTCATTGCTCCACTACCTTAGAATAATTTGAGAAGTGTAATTCCAGTGAAGGCATGGAAACAGCGTGCACTGCACCTTCTATTTTAGGGCATCCATGCGTGCGACGCATGATGTATTCCACCACTCCAATTTATGGACAATTCCCACATATACACGGCCAAAATCAATTTACATTGTACTACTCCTACTTGGATTAGGTAAAGTCCACTATAAGAATTAGATTACACACATTTTATGGAGTTGGTGGGAATATATTGGATCATGGGCCAATTTCTTAATCCTACAAGGGTTAGGATTATTTAATTATATAAACACACTTTGTGGGAATTATATGTAAGCTTGGACACCTGGGAGACGTCGTGGATAATTTGAGGAGATGCTGCACGAGGTTTTAGGTTTTAATAATTTTTTAATTAGCTTTTAATCATATTATATCATGTATTCAATTATTTGGATCGTGATTATGAATATTATCAGCTAAAAATCAACTTTCAAAGATTAAAGCCAAGAACGTGAGTACTATTATTTTGGATTAATTTAGTTTAATTCGCTTATCATACTTTGTTGTTTGTTTATTCTTGAATCAATTATTTTGAGGATTAATCACCCTTAGAATACATATATTGTCAACCTTTTGATCTCGGGAGAGGGAATAGGGAGATAGAACGTGGGAATAAATAAAGTAGGGTTTGTATTCTTTTATAAAATAAGGAATTCAAATTAGCATCTAGGACAGGGATGTACTTAGATGTCTTACTTGATTCAAACATAGGATGATAGATTAATGAACTTAATTGGACTATTACATCCCTTCTCAACGATGTAGCTCTAAGGTTCAAATTAGGTAAAGGATTAGAGGTCGAGAGACCATGATCATGCAATTAACTTGTGTAATTATGTAAATTGTGTTTAAAAGGTTCCAAATGGTTTAAATGTGTAGTTATGAGTGGAATAACTTTTTTACGACGTACAAAGTTTAATTTGAGTAAGTTAAGAGTCAAAACATAAAGTTGAAGATCACTGCGAATTAGTCTCGTCTTAGCTTGTGTTTTGATTCATCGTCATGGATATTGTGTTGTTATGATCTCTAATTCGTGGTGTGTGATTATGTAGGAAGCTTTGTGAGATGAATACGGTGATATAATGATGATATAACTGTTGAAAATCTATGAAAAATACACCATAATACAAGGGGCGAAAAATGAGATGATAAAGGCTTAACCAAAATTTTGGAAGCAACTTTCAATGTGTGCACGTGATGAGCATGCGATGCTTGCTCTAGTTCAGTGCTCCACTACCTTAGAATAATTTGAGAAGTGTAATTCCAGTGGAGGCATGCGAATAGCGTGCCGCGCATCCTTTATTTTGGGGCAGCCATGCGTGCAACGCATGATGTATTCCACCGCTCTAATTTATGGACAATTCCCACATATACACGGCTAAAATCAATTTACATTGTACTACTCCTACTTGGATTAGGTAAAGTCCACTATAAGAATTACATTGCACACATTTTAAGGAGATGGTAGGAATATACTGGATCATGTGTCAATTTCTTAATCCTACAAGGGTCAGGATTATTTAATTATATACACACACTTTGTGGGAATTATTTGTAAGCTTGGACACCTGGGAGACGTCGTGGATAATTTAAGGAGCTGATGCACGAGGTTCTAGGTTTTAATATTTTTTAATTAACTTTTAATCATATCATATCATGTATTCAATTATTTGGATCGTGATTATGAATATTATCGGCTAAAAACCTTCTTTTCGAAGTTAAAACCAAGAACATGAGTACTATTATTTTGGATTAATTTCGTTTAATTCGCTTATCATATTTGGTTGTTTGTTTATTCTTGAATTAATTATTTTGAGGATTGATCACCCTTAGAATACATATATTGTCAATCTTTTGATCTCGGGAGAGGAAATAGGGAGATAGAACGTGAAAATAAACAAAGTAGGGTTTGTATTCGTTTATAAAATAAGGAATTAAAATTAGTGTCTAGGACAGGGATGTATTTAGATGTCTTACATGATTCAAACGTAGGATGATAGCTTAATGAACTTAATTGGACTATTATATCCCTGCTCAACGATGTAGTTGTAAGATTTAAATCAGGTAAAGGATTAGAGGTCGGGAGACCATGATCATGCAATTAACCCTATGAATCAACAACCAAGATAAGCAAATTAACGAATGAAATTCAATAACATGGTATGATTGTTCAAAGTGCTTTAACCCTGGGTATCCTTTGATTGTCCAAAGTCATTACTTTTCCGCATTAGTTTAGTTTACTTTTAGTTTACAACTCTAAAACTTTATTTGTAACGCTTCTCAATTTGTTAAACTAGAATTGGATAGTTGTTTAACATAAGTCCCTGTGGGATCGATACTCGGCTTTCTTAAAGGCCACTTTACTACTTGATAAGACCACGTATATTTGTGTATGCGCTTGGGCACTGTCAGTTTTAAGCACCATATTACATCCAAATTGTAAACTTAAGTCGTAACATATTGGAAGATATCTCTAAAATTCTCACTGCTCCAAATAGCCAATGCTAACTTAGTCATTTTTATCTTCTGCTTTAGATAAATGGAATATCATCTGAAACATCTAAAACTCAATCCCATTTTACCACTTCCTTAAAATCCTTTTTTTAATTTCAAAATTGTACAAACTTAAAAGGCTGAAAAAACTAAGAAGTCTGTGCTCCACCAAATAATAAAAGAGGGGCATGATCAAACGCAGTTCTAGCCAAATGCTCCATCTTTCGACACCCCATAAGACCAAGAAAAGGTTGATTAATAACAAGTTTGTCTAGTCTTTTACAAATATAAACATCATTAGCTCTTTCATTCCACCAAGTAAAAGAGCTAACTTTTGAAATTAATACTTATGAAATAACTTATATGAATTAATGCAAAAAATAAAAATCTTCACTTACTCGGGTATATACAAAGTCCCCCAATCTTCTCGTCTTCACACATAATAATATTGAAATCACCACCAACAAGCCAAGAAAGTCCCATCCCACAGGTTTAATCTCTCCAAAGATCCACATTTAGCATAAGAATATATAGTACTCCCACTGTTTAAAAAAAATGACTTATTTTCCTTTTTATTTCGTTTAAAAAGAATTATTTTTTTCCTTTTTTGATAACTATATTTAAGACTATAAGATTAAAAAATATTTTGGTACATTTAACATAATTTTAATTTAAGACTACAAAATTTAAAGTCTTATTTATTTTCTTAAACTCTGTCATAAGTCAAAATAGCTCTTTCTTTTTTAAATGGAATAGTAATTAACTGTTGACCATCTTGTAGAGAAAGCTGAATAGTGAGTTGTTGATCTGAATTTGCCTTACCTCCACTTGAATATGCTCTTGCACTAAGATTCATATTTTGCCATTTTGGTTATAATTTTCATACTGCATGCCTAATCTCCTCATGTATTTTGGTATATGTCTTGATTCTTGAAAAGGCACCATTAAAGTGATGAGAGAGAATATGTGATGTCTATGAAGCATCTGAACTCTATGAAATGAATAATGGGATCTCATAGATTTGACGTTTCAAAATAATGCGTCCAGATTCATTTATTACTTTCTTTGACACTCCTTCAACACTTGAATAACATTCTGCTAGTTTTCCATTTCTTCTGTGTCTTCTGTTTTAGCTACATCTTCCTGCATACTTCTCTGTAATCCTGCATCTGTTATCTGATGAGAAATAATATCATGAAGAACCTTTATAGGGGAGCTATGGTTCTGTGCCAACAGAGTCTGTAACTCCGTTGCTGCTACATCTCTTTATATTGACCTTCTATTTGTTCAATCAACAGCTGCTCCTATGAGGTGACTAGTGGATAGATTCCTATATTAGAAACCCCTCCTCCTTCAATTAAATCATGTACAACCCTTGATTCATCAACCAGTAAAGGTTCAGGAAACCTTGTAGTTGCTACTTAATGCCTCTCGTATAGTTTGTTCATCATTGAACTCTCCAGGTACGGTTTTTCCAGTGGACCTCATATCTATTTCATTGTTATGTATCTCCTTTGTATAACTCAAAGCTTGAGTATTTCCAGTATCGTGTCTCTCCCTGCATATTGATATTATCCTCATCTTTACTCTCTTGATTACTGTTATCCATGACTGCTAACTCTGTGTTAGAATGCGTACCCTACTGATTTACTTGTTTTACTCTAGTAGTTGCCTATTAATGGAACAAGTAGTCTAACGTGTTTCACTCAATTTGCAGATTTGACTTTATCTTGTTTCTTCTCATCAGTAACTGTAGAGGTGTCAAGAATCACGCTAGGCTAACTATCAGGGTCGGTAAGAAAGTTAAGTTTTTTATGGAAACTAGAATGGTATAATTGGGAAATTTTGACGGAGAATAAGAGAGAAAGACTGGCTAACCAATGCTGGCTGTCCAGTGGCCGGGACGGCACGGCGAAGCAATGAAGCTTTCTTTAGGGTTTTCCGATATTGACTAGAGAGCGTCTTCAATATTTGATTGTTTACGTTTCATTATCATTTTAAGACAGATAAATAAGTGAGCTTGAGAGACATAAAATTTGAATGAGAGGAATGTATAGCCCAAACCATACTTTAGATATAGTGCTTACTGACTACCCTGTTCCCAACCTAGTCAATAGAATGATATGTTTTATATATTTTTGGGATCTATACTTATATTTACTGTCATTTTAAACAAATTGTTGCACTAGCAATGTAATTTAACATGATATAGAAGGTTGTTTAGTTTATTTCTTTTTAAGGTTTCTAATTCCAATTATGACGGATGATTACCTGTAATTACTATTTAAATGGCGTTATAGTTTGGTTACTTTTACTCTATCGAAGTAATATACCAGTCTTATTGCAATGTATCCCAAATTATGGAACAGAGTGTTTCTATAATCTTATTACCATTATCAGCAATGTATACAATAAAGTGGCATTAAGAAGATATACAGACTTCCTATTAGCAAATGACCTTCAAAGAAACATGCGAAGTGGCTTCTTCATTTTGTTCAGAAAAGACTTTCGAAGCCTTTTGCTTTCTCCCTTAGGATAAATATCTTTACAATCGAAGTTTTTGGCAGATCCTGAAATAGAACTGTTCGAGGAGCCATGTAATGAGGAAAATTATCCCTGCAAAAGTTGATAATTTCTTGAGAGCTAACATCGAACCCCTCCTTCAACTTCATAAATGCACAAGGTGTCTCTCCCAAGTGGTTATCTGGTCAAGCCACTACTGCTGCTTCAAAAACTGCTGGATGAATATACAAAACTGTTTCCACCTCAACAGTGCTTAGGCTTTCTCCACCAGATATTATGATAACTTTCAAACGATACTTGAGTTTTATATAAACGTCAGGATGTTTTACAACAAGATACCACTATGAAACCATCCACCTCTAAAAGCTTTCTCCATAGCTTTTTTATATCTTAAATATCCACTCACTACTGTGTTCCCTCTAAACATGACTTCTCCCATTGTTACACCATCCGCATGCACCTTCATCATGGTGGTAGAATTTCTTATATAAATTTCTCAATACAACGATGTTGCACTCCTTGCATCTCTTTTAGCGTAAATCTTTCATCGAAAGGCAACGAATACCACTCCGGTTTCCACAAGCAATACGTACTTGAAGGTTTAATTCACACATTAGCACTAGAGTTTATTCACTATAACAGTGGAGTCGCCAAATTTTCTGTCACATGAAAGTAACTAAACATTACCCACTATGGTAGTGAAGTCACAAAACTGGTTTTTATGGCTTTCATCGTTATAGGTAGTAAAGTAGAGAGACCATATGTAAAATTAATCTTGTACCTGAACCATGTATTTCCGTTGGTCCATATAAGTGATTTACTATAACCCCCAAATCCTCCATTCTTGAAATGATTTGTGTTGGTGGTGGTGAACCACCCGTCATAATCTTCACCTTGTGTGGAAGTGGCTTCCAGTCACCCGATGGCATATTCACTATTATGTTCAAGACAGTAGGTGCACCACCTATATGTGTCACCTTGTACAGTGAAATGCTTTCAAATATTTCTTTTGGTGATGTGCACCTCTATGATCGTAAACAACTCCTTTGGGTCTTGATGTTGTTCCAGAAGTATAGTTAATGCCAATAAGGTCAAATTCAGTTATTGGCCACTTAATAGCAAAATATCTATCCCCGCTTTCAAGGAGACTTTCATATTCATAAGTGTTGGGACAAGTATTAATAGATTTTTGTGAGTATTACAACACAGAGAGGTTGTTTTGTGTTTTTCTTGCTAACAAGAAGAGAAAGTGCTTTGTGAGCAAGTTGGAGAAACTGTTGATCCACAAATATGATTTTTTCTTTTAAATGAATTAGAAGTGTTGATATCATAGTAGAATCGTGACGTGTTTTTAATGTACAAAGAACTGCTCCATCCATTGGTACTGCAAAATGCAGCTCTTGTATTGCTGGTACATTAGGGGCTAGTGTTCCCACCTACAGAAAAGAATTCCAAATCATTTAAGTAGTTGTGTTAACAAGATAAGAAAAGTTGATTGAAAACAAAAAGAGTAAAAGAAAAAAGAGAGAAGGGGATCCATAGTTAAGAGCATCTGAAAAGGTATTTGAACTGTAGGTATGGTAGAAGTAAAAGTGGTGCTTGATGTTATAATACCAAAATCTTCATAATTATTGAAGAAAATATGGGAGCTTCTCACTTAGATCAGTGCTTCGACAATCCAAAAAGGAGAGGATGGTTACTATAAGTAGACTGACCAGAAAAATGAATAGAATAGAGTACTCGTGGAGTGAGCTCGAATGGTTGAGATCTCTCGACCCTCAATCAAAGATCTTGAGTTAAAGTCTCATAAAGTTATCAAAAGTAGAAAAGCACAAATAAGTTTAAATGTTTGTTGGGGCTTTAAGCGTAAAATGCAAATAAACGTGGGCTTTAATGAAAAAAGGCTCAAAGGGATACAAAAATATGAATATATATATAAACAGAGAAATTGAAAATAAATTACGGAAAAAAAGAAATACTAATTGTTTAGTGTCGTCACTTTAGAAAAGGCTCAGTGGCAAAGAAAAATATGGGAACCTTGATGATGACAATGAAGTGCATATTAAGTGAAGCGCAAAATATGTTTTTAGTCTTGCAGCTCTTAAGCGTACTTTGACAACACTATCAAGTTCTAAGAATGAAAGATGTTGTAATTTCTTATCTTTCTATTATTTCGTAAATATCATGGGTTAACTAGCACACAATCACAACAAAGAAATAGAGAAGCAAATTAATACAAGAATTTAACGAGATTCAGTTAGGCCTAAATTGATTGCTTCAGCCCAAAAATTCTTGCTAACACATGAGTGTGAAAGCATACTCCATTCGTTGTCATAAAGTGGTCTGTTCATACGTTCTGAAACACCATTTTGTTGTGGCGCTCTAATACAAGTGTGGTGTCTCACAATCCTCTCTGCAGCAAAAATCATTGAACTCTAAGTTGAAAAATTCCAAATCAGTATCGATACAAAAATGCTTAATTTTTCTTTTAGTCTACCTCTCGACCGTCTATTTGATTTAACAAATGTCAAAGTGTCTTATCTTTTATTTTTAGAAAATACATTCATACCATTCTTGAGTAATCTTCAATCAAAGTCATAATGTACTTGACACCACTTTTAGAGGAATTTTGTTTGGATCCCACAAGTCTAAATATATATAATCCAACTTGTATTTGGTTTTGTGCTCTGCCTTCTTGTTAGCTTACCAAACACACTATATTCACAAAAATTCAATGCTTGATTTTTATATCATTCAAACATTTCTGCTTGTTCAACAAAGACAAATCTCTTATCACTCATACGACCAAGTCACAAGTGCTACAAACTGAAACCAATTCAAGTTACTCTTTCTAGAAGTTGCAATTGCTTTTTCGTTAACTACACTCGCTTAAAGATAACATAGTCTAGAATAAAGCTTATCTTTTAAGAGTAACATGGAGCCTTTACACATATTAATTATTCCGTTTTCTAAGTGAAACTTATAACCTTGATCATCCAAAGTTGGAAAATAAAATAAAATTCTTCTTCATTCAATACTAGAAAACTGTAAATTACATGAAAATTTTACTTAGGGACAATCTCGTAGGAATTACATGCGGATTTACCTACGAAAATATTAAATTCCTCTACATTAAAATATATTACCAGCGAACTGTGCATTTGTAACAAATTTTGCAGGTTAATTTGACGTCATATTGCGCAAATTTCGTACTTGCAACATTACCTGAGAAATGTATCGGTGGATATTTTATCTCTAGATAAATCCGCAGGTATATGGACAAATTTATATATTTTTTAAATCCATAGGAAAATCCCCAGGTAATTTATCCTACAGATGTACGTAGAGATGTTTTGGTGAAAATTTATGTGGCGAATTTTATTACCTAAAAAATTATTTGGGAATTATTTGCTACGAATTTTGTTGGGGATTTATTCTTCGGGATTTACCTATGAAATTATTATTTGAAAAATTATTAGGAGATTGTGTTGCTATGAATTTAGCTGAAAATTATTTCTTGGGAATTTACGTAGGATTTTTGTGATTTAAAAATTTTAAATAGGAAAAGGATAAACTTGAAGAATAAAAAACATAAAATAAAAAGAAATTAGATATTAAATCGGTGGACACGTATAATCAAGCAAAAGATGCTCAAGAAATTAAAACTAGTTTGTTGACATAGATGATACCACAGATGTATTCGAGCTGAATAAACCTTAGCTTGACTCGTTATGTTATCACCAAAAAATTAAAGAGGTGAAATTTTGTTGGCCTAAAATAGGGCGAAGAACGATTTAGGGTTCAAATAGAGTGTGCTTTTCTATTAGTTTCTAATGGTTAATTTCAATATAATTGTAAGGCATCATACTACGCATGCACGGCACGACAATATAATATAGCAATATAATGTACATTTAGGAGTCGTTTGGTGTGAAATATAAGGGATAATAATCACGAAATAAAAGAAAAAATTATTTTATTTTACATTGAGTTGAAAGTATTGGGTAGTTTCAATATAAAAAATGATAATAGCATTAGAAATGAATATTATCGTTAAATATTTACTTCTTTATTTCAGGTTATATAAATTTTTACAATCTTGTCAATTTAATAAGGTGTTGAAACATTACCAAAAAAAAAAACACGGGGGGGGGGGGGGGGGGGGAGTTGAAAAGAAAGGGTCTAAAATAATAATTGAAACTATCATATTAAGTTAATTTATATATTTATAGAAATCTATGTCGTTTTTCAATAATTTTAACATACATGTGGTTAATATTTAATCGCATACAAAAATCAATGATGCAATTTTATCTTCTTCTTTTTTTGAATTTGAGTAATACAAATCATAAAAATTATATGGCTAGTTATTTATACAATAGAAAAATAACTATTATAAATCTAATTAATGTTAATTTAATATTATTAAAAAATATTAAATTTGTATATTTTTTATTTACCTAATGCTCAATTTTTAAGTAGAGAAACATTGGATTATGTACGTTATAAATGTGAACTTTAATTATCTCCTTCATTGATAGAATTGCATTAAATTAAAAAATAATAATATTTTAACTATTTATCAAACTTGTATATCTTCTTTCCAAGTATTTAAAATGATAAAATTTCTCTAAGTTATTAAATGATAATTATTTTCAAATACTATCAGTGATTAAATATGTTAAAATGTAATTATTAAACTATAAATTAAAATAATAAATACCACAAATACCTAATAAGATATATAAACTATTGATAATAATTTCCTGTACTTTAAATTTATAAAGTATTTGTATTTTCAATTATTTATGAAATTTAGCATATCATAATTTTATTTTAGTTTGTTAATATTTTCTCGCTTCAAAGTTATCTTTCACTTTACATAGAGAAAGTTCTATTTGTACATGATTTTTAATATATATGAAGTTTAAATATTTTTAGAAATATAAATAACATTATGATATTTAGAATTTTGAGAAAATAAAGTATTTTTCCAAATATGTAAGTTCTAGTCATCTTATTAAGTAATCAATTAATTTGTATCCATTCGTATTTAATAATTTTAAATACATATTCTAAAAATAAATCTTTTTTATAAACAACGTGGATAATATCTTTTTTCCAAACTTCATAAGAGATAAATAAATAAAAATCTTTTATTTATAATTTTAATTTTCTCCTAGTTTAATATATTTGTTGTTTGGTACACCAGCTTGAATAAGTAGAAAGATATCTCATGAGATTATTTTATATCATCTTTCATATGGAATAGTAATTTCATTATTTTAGTGCAAATGATAGGATAAAATAATTTCAGAATTAGTTAATACCTCATACTAAATATGGGATAAAGTTAATCCCAAAGTTATTTTCAAATTATTTTAGTTGTGAATATTATCTCATAGGAAGTGTAAGCATTAAATTTTCACAATATTAAGGCGTAAGTGATTTATTTTAAAATACATAAAGAATATTATAAGAATTTTTATTTTATTAATAAAAAAAGTAGAAATATATAACTATTAGAACACGCATTAATTTAATAGGCTGAGAATTTGGTGCAACTTTGTCCCACATCGAAAGAAGATATCAAGAATTAAGCATTTATAATGCTATTGATGAGAAAATTCGCAAAATGGAATTTCATAGAGCAGGGTTGGGCGGCGAGTTAGGTGGTGAATTTGCGAGCAACAAACGGGTATATATGTGGCTTCTTCCAATTTTCAGTGGGTTGGCAAGTGGGGATAATAGCGGTACTTGGTTTCAATTAATGATATTGAATTCGATTCCAAGAAATTTATTAGAATATTTTCATGGAATTTTACTTGGGAAAAAATTGTAGAAAACTTCCCTTTTCACCAAATTTTTCAAAAACAAATCTGTGGTATTTTAGTATTTTTTGGTAAGAAAATCTGCAAGTAATTTATATGTAAAATTTAAATCCCCAGGTAAATTATTAAGGAATTTTAAAATTCGCAGATAATAATTATCTACGAAGGTTTTAGCATTGAATTTTTGTTGGTAGAAAAATCTGCAGGAAATAAAGTTACCTGCGAATTTTCATATATAATCCTCAGAAAAATTTTCATGTAATTCACGTTTTTCTTGTAGTGATTTGAGAAATATGCCAAAACTCATTATTTCTAATAATGTCATCGAACATTCTCAACTTGATGTTACCAATACCCTCTACCTCAAATAAATTATCATCACCTAGGAAGATAGTTTCACTCGTCTGCTTGTAAGTTGAAGACCAATTCTTACGTGGACACATGTGCAAAGTTGCACTAAAATCAAGAATTCAAAAATTGTGCCTATGATCAGAAGTCACGATGTAAACTTCCTCTACATAGTCACTTGTTTTTCAGAATCATTACTAGTGTCAACAATATTTGTAAAGTAATCAACTTTCTGCTTTCTAATTTTCTCCTTTATTTTAGGACAATCTCTTCTATAGTGACCCTTCTCCCCCCAATTATAGCAATTCTATTTTCTTGCTTTATACTTCGATCTGGAATTAGGCTTTTTTCTATTAAAGACCTTTTATTGTGTTCCTCCCTACTCACTAGACCTTTGCTCTCAGCTCTTCTATTCGAAAAGTTTTTCCTCAACTACTAAGATCTTGGTGCATTACTAACATCATCAAATGAAATATTGTCTATCCCATATAGTAGCGTATCTGTAAAAGTATCATAAAATGATGGTAAAGAACATATCACGATCAAGGCTTTCTCCTTACTATCAATTTTGAAATTTAGTTCTTCAAGTCCATTATAATTAAATTGAACTTATCAAGGTGATTTTTACCGGTATACCTTCATTCATACAAAGATTGTGCAATCTCTTTACAAGTAGAGACGATTTGTCAGTGATTTTCTAGAATATAAATCTTCCAACTTCTATGTCGTTGCTATAGATATTTCTTCAATAATTTATCGAAGAATGTTGTCAAAACACTCATGAAAATAACACACAAAACCTTCACCTTTAGGTCTGCTTTTTCTAATTCTTTTAACTCTTCTAAAAAAGTCTGCTCAGTTGTCTTTCATAAACCTTGTAACACTAAGGACGATCTCATTTTAATCTTTCATAGGCTGAAATTATATCACCCATTGAATCTCTCTATTTTATACTTTGTTGAAGATTATGGAGATATTTTAACCCTTGTTCATGTGTAGAAACCCCAAACTTGTTCTAATACAAATTATTGTTGAAATATCGTCGATTAACTAGCACACAATCATAAACAAAAAAATTAGAAAAGAAAAATAATACAAGAATTTAACGAGGTTCGACTAGGCCAAATTCTCCAAACAAAAAGAAAAGGACTTTTCTACTAAGAAAAAAGAAGTATACAATGCTTTAGAATCTCAATCTACATTCCCTATATATAGATGTCAAATAATTTGAAATCTATTAGGAAAAGGTTCTCCCAATCCTACAAGGACTATATTTTCCTTTTTCGGATCTATTAGGAAAATAAATCTCCTAAACCTATAGAAATTATGAGTTTTCTTAAATATACAAGGAAAAAATTCAAGACATAAATTAATATTCCAATTAACGTGCAACAACCAAAAGACCGATTCTCACATATGGGAGTAAAATTGTTTTTAATAATAGTGTTAACTACCTACTATCACACATTAAATTACACTAATAACATAAAAATTCTACACTATCAGTCAATATATGTAACTGAAATCCTATTGCAAGAGACCATAACAAAAGCACTAAAACGAACATTGCACCAAGCCTTTACAGTAAGCTTTTTCCCAATATTACTTAAGTAGCACGTCAATAGATAATCCATAGCCATGTAAACATTCTGAACCTCTGTCAAGACCGAAAACTAAGGGTCATGATGACACTTATCGCGGCAAGTCTTGACAAATAAGCCTATCACCCAAACTAATATAAAATAGAAAAATCGTAACAAAACTCAAGGCAAGACTCCTAGAACGTAGTCAAACCACACATATATAGTAATAACGAAAATGCATAATTAAAGATACAATACAATATCTCAAAATCTGATGTCACAATGTAAGAACTACTAAATACATCTCAAATGTCAAAAAATACAATGATAGTTGAAAGAATCATAATCTGTCTATGAAATATAAAACAGGACATAAAATGGCAAGAAAAGGTAGTAGGCCAACTCCAAAAACATAGACCAACCGCTACCTTATATATACTCTAGATATCGCCTAAACCGGCTATCATGCGGCGCATTCGTACTTGAATCTGTATCGAAAGGGCACAATCGGATGAGTAAGGTCTGCTTGTATTCTAAGTATCATACGCCGACTAAGCAAAGTAAAAAATAAAGCATATAAAATACACACTATGGGCACGTCACTTGCAATCAGAAAAAGTCTCAAATGATAGCCCACACCATCTTCACTAACAGTTCTACAATATTCACATATACCACTCGTAAATACAAGAAAGAAGCACAGATATACATATATCACATATATATAAGTATGGAAAAGAAGTACAAATAGACAGATATCACATCAAAGATAATAATACAACACAAAATGAGCACAATAAATATGAAATGCAATGAATAAGATGATGTTGATGATGATGTGATGTGATACACAAGATTATCGCACAACTTCTGTATACACCTACCGAGCTATGCTCCCGAGGCAGGACCCATGGAGGGATACGTCAGCTTACATACAGTCCAATATCCAATACCAATATCGATGACTCCTCTCCGGTCAATTCCTAGGCAGAAAGTCTATAAAGATGTCACAAGCTAGTGTTTTCAGTATTTCCACAATGGTATCAATATTTCACAAGTACATATGAAATAAAGATGTAATGATCACAACCAACCAGAATAATAATATTCAATCGAACCAATATACCAACCATGGTTTACCAACCATGTGAGCCAGAAATCCACTCAATATGTCAACTATCCATTAACCCACTCGGTCACACATAGCAAATAGTGTCACAAACCCATCAAATAACAACATAGGCCCCCACACGAGCACAACACATAATAAAACCGTTTCCATGATTAGTTTCCACACCCATAAAATAATTTTATATAAATATTAACTATCCAGTCAGTCTGAAAAAAGTTAAGTCATAACCTACCTCAACTACCGTAAACCGATACAAACAAGCCTTCAACACCGAGCTTTCACCTCACGAACGGATTCAAAATCAACTAAAATATACAAATATAGAATTTACGCATCAAGAGAAAGTCAATCATACCCATATTGCCTATTTCTGGGTTAGGATCAAAATGGGCCCCTGAAATTGATTTTTCAAAAAAGAAGAGAAAAACTGAAATTCTAGTCTAAAAATATATTATCCAAGATTATAGGGACTTACAAAAGAAAATTCAAGTAAAAACTAGTTGAAATTGGGGTTTAATTCGAGAAATTGCTAATTTTGACCTTTTGGGCCAAAATTTTCAAATGTAGAATCAAAATTTTGACAAGGTTTAAATGATGAAAAAGTGAAAAAAAAAAAATTGAAAAGAGGAATTTGGAGCTTACCCAAGCTTAGAAATGGAAGAAATTGCCCCAAAACTCAAAATCCCAAGCTCCAAGTCTTGAAAATGGTGAAAAAATCTCAAGAATAACGGATATAACCCACCCAGGTGTCGCCTAAGAGGCCATCACTTAAGCGACCAAGTGTTGCTACGCAATGCCCACCTTATCCCGTAAGTAGCCAGGTTGTCGCTTAAGCAACAATCACTTAGGCGAGCCTGGTGTCATTTAGGCAACACTTTAGCTGTCATGCCAAGTCACTTAAGCGATCAAAGTGTCGCTTAAGCGGTGCACCAGTTAGAGACTTGGAGAATTTTAAGTCTCCACAGACCCCTTGGGAGTTAAATAAGATTTAATGAATGATTTTTGAAATTATACCGAGGTGTGCAATTAAGAATTTTTAGTGAAACAATCTGTAATTTATTATGGTAGGTTAATTAATTCATTTTGTGAATTAAAATCATAATTAGAAGCCTCGCTAATTAAATGTGTTGTTCCTGTTGTGACCAAATAATTAGAAATTAAATGGAATATATTTCTTGGTGGAAAAGAAATAAAAAATTATTTTTGGTGGAAAAGAAACACCTAGCAGGTTTGGGAAAGAACATAAAAATCTGAAACTTGTGTTTGTATAAGGTGTTCTTATTCCATAAAAAAGGGGTTTTCATGAGTTCGACCATGAGAAATTTGCCCTGGATCCGAAAGGTGATTTTGTGGATGGTTCTTGCTCGTGTTTGAAGGTTCAATTTGCATTCGCTGTCATGCTTCAAGAGCTAAGTATTGATTTTATGTTTGATTAAAATTTGTGATTATGTGTTGTTTGTTTATATGCAAGTGATCCTGCTTATTGATTTCACTGTGTATGCCTATTTTCAACAGTGTTTTTTATATTTTTGAGATTTATACTTATATTTACTGTCATTTTAATCAAATTGTTATGCTAGCAGTGTAATTTAACATGCCATAGAAGTTTGTTTAGTTTATTTTTTTAAAGGTTACTAATTTCAGTTATGATGGATCATTACCTGTAAACGTGATAGTTTGGTGACTTTTACACTATCAGTGTAATATACCAGTCTTATCGCAATGCATCCCGAATTGTGGGACGAAGTATTTCTCTAATGTTATTACCATTTACCAGCAAGTATGGAATAAAGTGGCATTAAAAAGATATACAGACTTTCTATTCAGCAAATGACCTTCAAAGAAGCAAGCCAAGTGGCTTCTTCTTTTTTTTCAGAAAAGACTGCTTAAGGCTTTTGCTTTCTCCCTTAGGATAAATTTTTGTATCTTTCCCGTCGAAGTTTTTGGCAGATCCTGAAATATAACTGTCCGAGGTGCCTTGTAATGAGGTAAATTATCCTTGCAGAAGTTGATAATTTCTTGAGAACTAACATGGAATCCCTCCTTCAACTTCATAAATGCACAAGGTGTCTCACCCCAGTGGTTATCTGGTCGAGCCACTACTGCTGCTTCAAAAACTGCTGGATGACTATACAAAACTGTTTCCACCTCAACAGTGCTTATGTTTTCTCCACCAGATATTATGATATCTTTCAAACGATCCTTAACTTCTATATAACCATCAGGATGTTTTACAGCAAGATCACCACTATGAAACCATCCACCTCTAAAAGCTTCATCTGTTGCTTTTATATCTTTTAAATATCCGCTCATTACTGTATTGCCTCTAAACATAACTTCTCCCATTGTTACACCATCCGCAGGCACCTTCTTCATGGTGATAGAATCTCTTACATCAACTTCCTCAACACAAAGATGCTGCACTCCTTGTTTAGATTTTAGTATATATCTTTCATCTGAAGGCAAAGAATCCCACTCAGGCTTCCACAAGCAATATGTACCTGAAGGTTAATTTCACCCATTAGCACTGAATTTCATTCACTATAACAGTAGAGTTGCTAGATGTTTTATCACATTAAAGGACTAGAACTTTATCCACGATAATAGTGAAGCCGCAAAACTGTTTTTTATGGCTTCATTGTTATAATTAGTAAAGTTCAATGATCTCTTCTACCTGCTGCATATGTCTCCGTTAGTCCATATAAATGATTTACTCCAAACCCCAACTCCTCCATTCTTGAAATGATTTGTGGTGGTGGTGGTGAACCACCTGTCATAATTTTCACCTTGTGTGGAAGTGGCTTCCGGTCACACAACAATGTATTCGCTATCATGTTCAACACAGTAGGTGCACCACCCATATGTGTCACCTTGTACAGTGAAATACTTTCAAATATTTCTTTTGAAGATACACTTCTGAGACAAACATTGGTGCCACCTACTGCTGCTAGACCCCAAATGAGGCACCATCCATTGCAGTGAAATGTTGGAACAGTCCAAAGATAAATAGGGAGTGTGCTCATCTCATGAAGCAAAAATGTGGCAATAGAATTGAGATATGCACCTCTATGACTGTAAACAACTCCTTTGGGTCTTGATGTTGTTCCAGAAGTATAGTTAATGCTAATAGGGTCAAGTTCAGTTATTGGCCATCTAATAGCGAAACCTTTATCCCCACTTTCAAGGAGACTTTCATATTCACAAGTGTTGGGACTATTATTGTTAGATTTTTCTGGGATTATTACAACATGAAGAGGTTGTCTTGTTTTCTTGTTTTTGGTAGCAAGAAGAGAAAGTGCTTCTTGAGCAAGTTGGAGAAATTGTTGATCCACAAATATGATCTTTGCTTCTGAATGCATCAGAAGTGTTGATATCATAGCTGAATCGAGACGTGTGTTTAATGTACAAAGAACTGCTCCAGCCATTGGTACCGCAAAATGCAGTTCTTGTATTGCTGGTACATTAGGGGCTAGTGTTGCTACCTACAGAAAAGAATTGCAAATCATTTAAGTAGTTGTCATTATTAAGTTGGTATTCTGTGTAATAAGATAAGTTAATTGAAAACCAAAAGAGTAAAAAAGAAAATGAAGGGGATCCATAGTTAAGAGCATCTGAAAAGGGATTTGCACTGAAGGTATGACTGAACTAAATGTTACAATACCAAAATCATCATTGTCATTCAAGAAAATATAAGAGCTTCTCAGTAGGTGCAGTGCTTCTAGACGCCCCCCCCCCCCCTACCTTCGGGAAAAAAGAAGAAGAAGAGAGCTTGGACTCTCAACCCTCAAGTAGAAATAGCAGGTTTAAGTTCTAAGGATAAAAAATATTGTAATTTCTTATTAATCACTTTTTTTTTTTCTTTTTTAAAAAGGGATGCTCACACATGGTGGTCGGATAGTTCTAAATAGGACAAATTCATCGATAGAACCTCAAACTTGTCCTAAAAATTCACTTAGGCTCCTAAACTAAGGTTTGTCCCTATCACACCTCTAAACCTCCGAATTTTGTTTCAATTGAGCCTTTTTTGCATAATCAGCAAAAGGTATAGAGTGTGTGTAACATACTCGCCTTACATGGAAAAATTGGCCAGTAAAAAAAATACACGTGGCAAACGATTTTTTTTAAAAAAATATACATTAAAAATCCAATTAAATAAAGATAAATGTTGAGTGGGTCCAAAATTTTTTTTAAATATATTATAGTTTTTTTAAAATAATAAAAAATTGATCCCCCACCCCATCCCACCCCTTCCATTCTCTTCTCCAGATGCAGAAAATGAACTTTAAAAAAAAAAGAAATATGTCCCACTAATTTAAGAAAAGAGTATCAATTTAGCAAAATTATTTCTCTACAACCTCAGTAGTTTATTTGCAGTGAAGTAATCTAACAATTCTAACCAAATTTACCCTAATTCTAATCGACCAACTTTGAAATTTTGAATTGATTTCCGGCGAGTCTAGCCGAAAAATGCATTCGAAAACGATGAATTTTTCGGCCTGTCGATTAGTTTTCATTTTTCATAATCTATTCCTATTTTTTTTTAATTCTTTGCTTCTATTTCATTTGATAAGGCTTCGTTGGATTTTTGGATGGGTGGAGATAATTGGTATTTTTCGGTGAAAGGAGAGTCGATTTTAGTTGATGGATCGCCGGAATGGAGCTGGGTTTATCGTTTTCGTCTTGCCGGAGCTCTGGTGAGCTTCGACAGTGAAGAAAAATGGAGAATACTATCAATGATTCCATTACAAATCAGTATCAATGAATTTCATTACAAATATGACGGAATTAAAAATCCCTTTTAAGGAGCTTGATTCGATCCTTTAAAGTTTTCGGCATTTCTAAATCCGTTGGTAGCTTTTTAGTTATCAGAAGGAAATGGGGTGCGGATGGGGTAGGGTGAAGATGATGACGCGGGGTGGGGTGAGGGTGAAAGACGATGACGCAATGTGGGGGGTGGGGTGGGGTGAAGACGATGATATTGGGGGGAGGGGTTGAAGATTTTTTTTTTAATTAGAAATTATTATAATTAAAAATTATATTAATAAAATAATTTATGTATAAGATTTTTAATTAAAAAAAAAGTTAAATATTATTGTTTTCTTCGATTCACGCGCCCAAGGAGAGTGTAACATAGGAGAGTGTAACATACTCTCCTTGCCAAATCAGCATTTTGTGTTTGATAGGTACCAATTTTAGCACTTGAGGTGCCTGATAGGTACAAGCCTTAGATTAGAGGCCTAAGTGAATTTTCGGGACAAGTTTGAGGGGCTATCGATGGGTTTGGCCTTCTAAATAATAGTGTTGAACTTGCTATCCCACATTAAATAACATTAAAAACACAAATTCTAACATAGCCAGTGTATATAAATCCTATTGTAAGGGCCCGTTTGGATAGGCCGAAAAAAATGGTTTTTAATTTTTCTTTTAAAAGTTCTTTTGAAAGTGCTAAACTTATTTTAAAAATAAGGAGTTACGTGTTTGGATAAAAGTACTGAAACTGAAAAAAAATTATTAATGTGTTTGGTAAACAAATGCTTTTAAGCAATTTTTTAGGGGGAAAACATGTGAAATATCCTTAAAACTATTAACAATATATAAAATCGATTATTATTAATTTTTATTTCTAAAATGATTCAAATTAAAATTAATATATATTTTAATATATATATATATATATATATATATATATATCTTTATCTCTCTCTCTCTCTCTCTCTCTCTCTATATATATATATATATATATATATATATATATACTATTAATTTGTGCATTAAAGAACCTTTTTTTGTTAAAAGAGTTTAAATAATTAAGCAAAATATATATGTTACTAATTATTATAATTACATTAATAGACAAATAGTTGGTCACAAATGATACTATTTGTTTGATAAAAAGACTCTTAATTAGAAAATATATTACTCGTTGATTGAGTAATGACTATCACTATTAAAACATTGACGAATATGAATGTTGCGTCGCGAAATATAGATGGATTATTCACTAATCGTCCATGAAGTTGTATATCTTCAATGAGTATTCTCCATATATTTTGGTTGGTGAGTTATTTTTTTTATTAGAGAAATTCATATGTTGTACAATAATAATTGTCCAAATTTAAATGAATATATTAAAGAAGGAGAACAATATCCATAAATCGAAGGTTTTTCTCTCTTCACTAACGTTACAATAATGTTTCACCAAACGTCCTTCTTCTCCGATCAAGCAGCTGGCGCCGACGACAGCAACTGGTAAGTCTACATTCTTTGCCTCTCTCTCTCTCAAGCTTCTTCTCTCCCCCATATCTCTAAAGTGACTTTCCTCTCTCCCCCCTTCTTGGCCATCTGCTGCTGTTATAGCTGGCAAGACTGGGGTTTTCGTCGGCACGACTCCGGCGATGGTCCCCAGAATGCAGAACCAGTCACGCCCAGTTGAAGCTCCAGTGACAGCGACAACCGACAGCCGGCGACAGCTTTTCGATGACGCTATTTTCAGCAAATAACTTAGAAAGCAAAATTGACGATACCATCAGCACGCATGAGTACCCTGGTGACAGCTAAGGTTTGATATTTACATACTTTTACTAGTTATTATTTTACTGTTTCATTTGTATTGTTTTGTTTTCTTGTGAGTATAGTTTGTATCGGTTTGCTATAGCTTGTTGGTGGATATCTATGTGTTGTTTAGCTGCTAGGCCGGATCAGGTATTTTGTGACTGAATACTGTTTCTTTACTGCTTTCTTCCTTTTTCTTTTTTGCTTTCCTATTGGTGTTTTATTTTTGGTGTCTACTTGTCTATTGGCTTGCGGCTTTGTTTAGGCTTGGTTTTGGCCTTAAGTGGTGGCTGTAGGGGTTGATGGTGGAATAGGGTCATGTCTGAGGGGGTTGGGGTTGGGGCCGACTTTGCATTGGGGTGAAAAAAGGCGGTCAGGGGTAGGTGTGGGGTCTAGGTCGGGTGTTAGGGCTGGGGCGGTGAGTGGTGGTAGAGATAGGCGAAAGGCGAGAGTGGATAGGTTGAGGGTAGGGTCTTGGAATATAGGGACCCTTCAGAGTAAGTCCATAGAGCTGGTGAAGATTCTTAAGAGGAGGAAGATTAATATTGCGTGTGTTCAAGAGACTAAATGGGTAGGGTCTAAAGCCAGGGATGTGGATGGGTATAACCTTTGGTACTCAGGGAGTGACATGCGTCGGGATGATATGAGGATCTTAGTGGATGAAGAGCTTAGAGCGTATGTGGTGAAGGTAAAGAGGGTCTGTGATAGGTTGATGACGATCAAGTTGGTTATTGGGGGGTTTACACTGCATGTGTGTAGTATTTATGCTACGCAGGTTGGCTTGGGAGAGGAGGTGAAAACGGGGTTTTGGAAGGCTTTGGATGAGGTGGTGAGAGACGTGCCTAGTTCGGAGAGGATTGTCAGAGCGGGGGACTTCAATAGGCACATTGGGGTTGTGCCGGGAGGTTATGACGATGTGCATGGGGGTTTTGGTTTTGGTGATTGGAATGAGGAGGAAGCAACTTTGTTGGATTTTGCGAGGGCTTTTGGGTTGGTGGTGGTGAATTCGAGTTTTTTGAAGAAGGGGGATCACCTGATTACCTTTTGAAGTGCGATAGCCAAGACTTAGATTGACTTTTGCAGCTAAAGAGGGGGGTAGGATTTTATGTAAGGACTATAAAGTCATTCCGAGTGAGCATCTTTTGACTCAGCACAGGCTCCTAGTGATAGACTTGTTTATGAAGAGAAGCAAGAAGAGAAGGGTCGAGGAGGGTCGGCCTAGAATTAGGTGGGGTGGCTTAACGTCAGATAGTAAGCTGAAGATAGAAGAGAAAGTAATGGTTTTGGGGGTGTGGGATTGTAGGGGAGACGTAGATGCCATGTGGGATAAGGCTGCTAGTTGCATCACAGAGACTGCTAGAGAAGTGTTGGGTGTTTCGAGGGGTCGGGCAGGACGACATAAGGGGGACTGATGGTGGAATAAAGATGTTAAGAAGGAAGTGAAGATTAAGAAGGGGGCGTATGTTAAGCTGATTGAGAGTAAAGATGCAGAGGAGAAGAAGATGAATTGGGAGGTCTACAAATTAGCAAAGAAGGAGGCTAAGTTTACAGTTACGACAACAAAGTCAGCAGCGTTTGAGAGCTTTTATGTGGGGTTAGAGTAGAAAGGCGGGGAAAGAGGTTGTATAGGCTTGCTAAGGCTGGGGAGCGGAAGGGTCAGGACCTCAACCAAGTGAAGTGCATTAAGGGAGAGGATGGTAGAGTTTTGGTGGAAGATGCCTATATTAAGAAGAGATGGCAGGAGTATTTCCATAGGCTTTTGAACGAGGAAGGGGACATAGGCATTGAGTTAGGTGAGCTGGAACACTCTAAGGTGAGACGTGATTTCAGTTATTGTAGACGATTTAAGGTTGAGGAGGTCGGAGAAGCGATTCGTACGATGCAGAGGGGAAGGACGATGGGGCCTGATGAGATTCTGGTGGATTTTTGGAAGTTTTCAGGTAGGGCAGGGTTAAGGTGGTCAACTGATTTGTTTAACGGCATTTTCAAGACGGCGAGTATGCCTGAAGCATGGAGGTGGAGTACGATGATTTCTTTATACAAAAATAAGAGGGACATTCAGAGTTACACCAACTATAGGGGTATCAAGCTGCTGAGTCATACTATAAAGATTTGGGAGAGGATGGTGGAGCGGAGATTAAGGAAGATCGTGTTTATTTTAGAGAATCAGTTTGGTTTTATACTCGGTCGCTCAACGATAGATGCAATATACCTGGTGAGGAGATTGGTGGAACAGTATAGGGAAAGAAAGAGGGATTTGCACATGGTGTTCATCGACTTAGAGAAGGCTTATGACAAAGTCCTTAAGGAGGTTCTTTGGAAATTCTTAGAAGAAAGAGGGGTTCTGGTGGTGTACATCAGGGCTATTAATGACATGTACGATGGAGGAAAGACTCGGGTGAGAACAGCAGGAGGGAACTCAGAACATTTTTCAGTCGAGACAGGGTTGTATCAGGGTTCGACTCTTAGCCCGTTCCTGTTTGCTTTGGTGATGGATGTGTTGACGCGACATATTTAAGGGGAGGTGCCATGGTGTATGTTGTTTGCGGATGATGTAGTGTTGATTAACGAGACGTGAGGGGGTGTGAATGAAAAATTAGAGGTTTGGAGGCAAACCCTGGAGTCCAAGGGGTTCAGGTTGAGCAGGTCCAAGACGGAGTATATGGAATGCAAGTTTAGCGACTTGAGGTAGGAGGACGGTGTGGTGGTGAGGTTGGATTCCTAGGATGTTTGTAAGAGGGATAGTTTTAAGTATCTTGGGTCTATGATTCTAGGGAATGGTGAGATTGATGAGGATATCTCTAACCGTATTGGAGCAGGTTAGATAAAGTGGAGGCTCGCCTCGGGTGTGTTGTGTGATAAGAAGGTGCCACTTAAGCTTAAAGGCAAATTCTATAAAGTGGCAGTCCGTCCAGCTATGTTATATGGAGCAGAGTGTTGGCCAGTCAAAAACTCCCACATTCAAAAATTGAAGGTGGCGAAAATGAGAATGTTGTGTTGGATGTGTGGACTTACTAAAGGGGATAGAGTTCAGAATGAGATAGTCCAGGAGAAGGTGGGAGTGGCTTTGGTGGAGGACAAGATGCGAGAAGGAAGACTGAGATGGCTTGGGCATGTGATGAGGAGGGGCACAGATGCCCCAGTTCGTAGGTGTGAGAGGCTAACGTTGGATGACTTTCAGAGGAGGAGAGGTAGGCCGAAGAAGTACTGGAGGGAAGTGATTATACATGATATGGAGCAGCTACAGCTTATTGAGGACATGACCCTAAATAGGAAGGTGTGGAGATTGCAGATAAGGGTAAAAGGCTAGGTCGCGTGCGTGGGTTGTAGCTAGTAGTAGAAGAGTTCATGTATAGCTGGGTTAGTAATTCCAGGACTGTGTCCATAGATGGGGGTCGTACTTTTCGGATGCCATATTTCTTATCTCTTATTTCATATTGCGCTTATTTACCTTATTTCGTATTGCTCTGATTTCTATTTTATTTTTAGTATGTCTTATTCCGTTTATGTTATGCCACCCACCATACTTAATGGTGCATTATGCTCTTACTTACTATTCTCTATCTTGAGTCGTGGGTCTATTGGAAACAACCTCTCTACTTCTTTGGAGGTAGCAGTATGGACTGCGTACATTCTACCCTCTCCAGACCCCACTTTGTGGGAATACACTGGATTTGTTGTTGTTGTGTGTATATTAAAAAAGGAGAATAATATATAAAAATTCATATTTCATAAATTGAAAGTTTCATACAAAAATGTAATAATATAGCTACACAAGAATAATTTTGGAATGAGGGAGAATTTTGAGGGACAAAAATATCTTTTAATTGGTCAAAATGCAATAGTTTATAAGCCAAAAAAATAAATTAGGAATTGAAGTTTTTAGTTTTTGGCTTATAAAAAGTAAATTTTAATTTTTTTTAAGTAATTTTAAAATTTATCAAACACTTAAAAAAATAACTTAAAAATTATTTTGACCAAAATATAAGCTCATTCAAACAACTACAAAATCCTATTGAAAGAGACCATAACAAAACAAACGAAAAAAAAAAAAAAAGGAATTATAACCTTGCAGTGAGCTTTTCCGATATTTGTAAAGTAGCAAGTTAACAGATAAATCATAGCCACGTGACGTTGTGAAAATCTCAAATGACGCACAAAAAAAAAGTTTAGTACGGCAATAACTTTTAAAATTTATTACTAAAAAAATTCATTTTAGAACTCAACCAACATCTTGTTTGACCATCAAAATGCATATAAGTGTTTTATTTAACAAAGTTGCTCTGATCCGGGTGAGGTGTTTCATACCGGTGTAGATTTTGATGTATGATTTTTATGATCTCAATTTTAAGATTTGGGGATATGAATCCATGTCCGAATATAGGTGCAGAAATTCAATTAAAAATAATTCAAATGTCTCAAAAAAGAGATATAAAACCTAAATAATGAGATATTATATGAAAAAACTAGAGGAGAAAATATTGATCAAGAGAAGAATAATGAAAGGAGATAAAAGAAAATGTAGTAACCTTAAAATTTCTCTATACAAGGTATTTCATTTTTTTCAATTGAACTTTCATATCATTTTCTTTAATTTCAACTTTAGCTTTTGTTTTGATTTAAAAAATCATTATCAGTCCAAATTGTCCTTGTTGATTTTGATCAAACAACCAAAGTCAGTTGACCAGATCAAGTACGGATCTCATACTCATACTCATGTCTTGTCAATACAGGTGTGGCAGTACTACAATAGTAAAAAGTCTGAGTAACTTAGTTATTAGACATTTTTTATTTAAATTTTAATAAACTTTTGCATGTATTCTCAAACATCTATTAATTAGTTAAGTTAACTATATAAAATATGACATATCTTTTAATTATACATATCCTCCTCAGTTGGAACAAGTTTGAGGCAATTTTACAGCTTGTTGAGGCTATTGTATATAGTTAAAGAAAGTTACATATTTTAAGTGGTTAACTTATATACATAACGAGCCCTTTAAATTAAAACACGTGCAAAATCTTTTACCAAAATTTGAACTAACATTTTCTATCAAGAACACTTTATCATGCGTTCAAATATTAAATTAGAATAAGAATATTTACACGTATATAAAAATTTTAATTACCACATCTCCACGAGAAATGCCCAAGTGATTAACAAGAGCAGAAGCAAGCTTGAGACACCTAGCATGAGTCTGTTCCCATGTGTATAAGACAGAAGAAGGGCCATAGATAACTGAAGTCCTTTCACTGAAAACTTTGGCTGCTCTCTCCAAGAAACTTATGGGTGTCAATGGAACATAATTTGCTTCACATGATTTTATGGATGCCCATGCCGAGGACGACGACGACGACTCGTCTTCATGATGATGATCCATAGAAAGCTGGCACAACAAATGGGACCTCTTAGTGCGTGAGAGGTGAACTTGATTAGGACCATTTGAGATACAGAATTTTGAGTCCTTTACAAAATGACTCATGTTGATGGTTGAACAGAGAATATCCATCGCAAATATGAATAAAGAGCTGCAAATTAAACTTAATTTGCAGTATCATGGACTTACTATAAACAATCTTATGTTATATATATCTGGGTTTAAACTATTACTTCCCCCTCTTTTTATATTAGTTGTCTATTTTTCTCTTTACACGCTTTTTTAAAATCATAAATAACTAATTTACCATTTATCAACTCATTTGAAAAAGAAACTTCATGGTAAGTTTTAGTTAATTTTGTCTTGATTTAATAAATGGACAATTAATTTGAAATATTTATTTCTAGTAAGATGACAACTAATTTGAGACGGATAAAGTATATATATATATATATATATATATATATTTCAATAATATTATATTTCACAAAGATAATCAAAGATAATAAATGAGGATATATTTCAGTGAATAATGATTGATTTTTTAGTATATCAGTTTGTAAAACCTATTCAGTACTCCCTCTTTTCTATCGTTTCTTCATGTTTATCATTCTTATAGTTTATATTTGTTTCAATTTTTCTTTTATAATAAAATGTTAAAATACTCTTAAATTGTATGTGAGAAGGCCTTCCTCTTTATTATACTACTTGAAAATAATTTGAAAGAAAATTTTGAAAAACATATTGTCACTTTATATATGTCAGCGTGAGACGTATCATTATGTAGGAGTGTACTTCTTCATCTATGATTAAAACTTAACTTGATAATACTTTTTTTGGTTTACTGAAAATTCAATGTTAAATAAATTCAAAATACATGAACTTATAATTAATAATTCTTACAATAACTGAAGAAACGAAACAAGAGAAAAGTATGAAAGATAAATAATTTCTATTATAAAGGAACTAAAATTTTAAAACAATAGAAAATACTAAAGGAATATAACTATATATTTTATGTTTAATAAGAAATTATGTTACAAATAATTTATTTAGGACAATTTGATCAATTTTTAAATTTGGTGGTGTAAAATCTTTTTAAAAATAAAATAAAAAGTTTAAAATATATATATAATAAGACTATAACTTGAATAAAAAAAATTAATATACTATAAATTATCATGTAAATTGTTAAATTTAATAAGTATTATTACAAAGTGGTTGAAAATTCTAAGATATTACTAAGATCTCAAAAAGAAAAAAATACATAAGCATAATTAAAAAGAAAAATAATAATGAAAATGTTTCTCTATTTTGTCATAACAAAAAGCATGTTTATATTTTTTTCTTCCATTTAAAAGGTTTATAAGATGCTTAATTGACAATGCAAATTATTAAACAAAATAAATATTGAGCCCGTGCATAGCATGGGATACATAATCTAGTATGTGTATGTGTGTGTCTATATATATATATATATATATATAAATTGTCAAATTTAATAAGTATTATTACAAAGTGATTGAGAATTCTAAGATATTACTAAGATCTCAAAAAAAAAAATACATAAGCATAATTAAAAAGAAAAAGAATAATATAAATGTGTCTCTATTTTGCAATAACAAAAAGCATGTTTATATTTTTTTTCTCCATTTAAAAAGTTTATAAAATGCTTAATTGACAATAAATCATGAAAAATTATTAAACAAAATAAATATTGGGCTCGTGCATGCTGAATATAGTGAAAAAATATTACTTCTAGACCTAGAATTATGACATAATCAAGGGTGGCTCTATCCTTTCAAAAGAAAGGCAAAGCCTTAAGCCTCCAAATTTAAGGTGTCTCATTTTTTTTAGTAATAATAAATTACAGATTTTAAGAAAATATATTAAATACTATTTATAAAAAAATAAACTTCTTATATAAAAGGAATTTAGAAGAATTTCTATATATCTAGTCTAGAATACCGTATCTCAAGAAAGATTTAATGCATTGACTATATTATTACTTAAAAAAAAATTATTAGAAGAAATCGATTATATAATTTTAAAAGTAGACTTGACAAGAAAATCAATTTTACTTAAAAATTTAAGGCATTTGTTCGCTTTTGACCTTAGGCCACGAATTTGTTTGAGCCATTCATGGATATAATTTTGGGCAAAATTCAGAAAATAACATACTTATCCCTTTAATTGTGAGTTTCATAGCAACGGTTTCATAATTATATAACATAGCAAGTTGTATTTTGTATTTTTGCAAACTGTTGCTACAAAAATACAAATACATATGATTTTTACTGCCCTTATGATCAATATGTATTTTATATTTTTGCAAACTGTTACTACAAAAATACAAATACATACAAATACATATACTACAAAATGTAATTTAATAAAAGTGTTGCTATTTTTTTGTAATTTAACACTTAAGTATGCTACTTTATGTATTTTTTCCTATAATTTTTCCCTTTCCATGTTGTGGAGTTTAAACCGAACAATTATATCAAACTGCACAAATTAAAATTAAAAATACTGATCACATCTAATTAATAATATACTATAATATATTTGTTTTCTAAGGAAAAGCGGAAAAACGAAAATTTCAATTTTTAAATTATAGAGCATCGTACCATGAGGCCTACTTCTTGTACATGTTTGTATATAAAGTATATTTCATATTCCCTCCTAGAAACAATAAACAAATGAGGAACCGTTTTAGTTGTTCAATCATTAGAAATTGCGCAGGGACGAATTGTTGAAAGAAGAAGAAAGAGCTGCAAGTTCAATGTAACAGTAATGAAACAGTTAATCTGTTTCAAGAAATTAGTTATTTTAATTAACTCTATGAAGTATAGTTGATAGAGTTAGTTAGGAAGTTAGCTTCTAGATCCTTTCATGTAACAATATATATACATGCTACTCACTAGATGTAAAGCTAAGAAAACACAGGATTCAATCAATGATCAAGCTCTCCATTCCATTTCTTCTCTGTTTTCTCTTCTTTCTTCCTCTCTAATTTGCAACTTACAAAGTTCATAAACTAAGAACTCTGATTCTATTCATGATATCAAAGCATGCGGTTCTATGCTCAATTCAAAGATTAAGTTTTAGCTTCCGTGATTGCAAAAGTCTAAGGGACAATACATAATCCAGTTCAGAAATTGATTTAAAACAATGGTGCTACCTTCTAACAATGGTGCAAATGTTGAGGAATCTTCAAGCTCGGCAAATGGTGCAACAGGTGCATAAAACTTTGCTGTAGTCGACTACAATCATCCACTATTTTTGCATCCCTCAGATGTAAGTGGTTTGCAGATTATTTTGTTTCAATTAACTAGAATTGAAAATTTCTCTATGTGGTTTCGATCTGTGAGACTCTCAGTGTTAGGAAGGATCAAACTAGGAATGGTAGATGGTTCGTGTTCCAAGGATAGATTTCCTCCTGAATTAGGCAATCACTGGGAAAGAGTGAATGTCATTATTCTCTCATGGATCATGAGAGTAAAAAATCTATAGGTGAGCAACAAAACTTTGGATGGGAAGTGTTGCAACTGGAATTCTTGGTGCTAATCCAACTTCTACAAGATATGAGTCTGCTATGTTTTATAGATGCAATGATTTTATCCTAAAGAAAATGAGTCAACAGTGTTTACCAGAGGAGTACAACAAAATAAACAATTCAAAAAGAACCACACTCTTTACTGTGAAATCTGCAAGATCAAAGGCCATATAAGGGAGAATTATTGGAAAGTGGTTGGTTACCCTACCGATTTCAAGTTCAGAAAGAAAATTGGCACTAGTGTAGGTGCAAATGTAGTCTATAATGCTGACATAGAAAATGCAGGACATATGTAGACTACTCACTCCACACTACCTCAAGATATTAGTATTACAACTGATACTAAGTCCATGTTGGGAGGAGCTACACATCAACCAACTCCATGCACCTTCACTAATGAACAATATGCTCAAATTCTACAACTACTACACAAAGAAGACAAGGCTAAGTATTCAGCTCATGCTTCAGGTAAAATGGTGGAGTCGATAGGCTCCACTAATAAGGGCCCATAGATTATAGACACAGGTGCAACCAATCACATGGTTACAGATCTCAGTGCCTTAATCAAGACCTTTATATCCAACACTGAAGTGCCAAAAACAGTATACTTACCAAATGGTAATATATCTCTAGTCACACATGTTGGCTCATGTAATGTGTTTGGACAAGACATTATCACAAATATTTTTCACCTCCCTCAGTTTAAATTTAACTTATTGTCTGTATCTAAACTTACAAAAGAATTACAGTGTTTGGTTGTTTTTATCCTGATTTGTGTATATTTTAGGATTTTTATAGTGGGGAGGTGAAGGGAATTGGTAGAGAAACTAATGGATTATATGTTCTTGCCAACACTACTATGAATGATGCTGTGATGATTACTCAAAGATCTGATGCACTTACTAATTCTGTCACTAGATCTATCTATGATTCTGTTATTGATAGTGTAAATCTAGACATAGCTTTATGACATAAAAGACTAGGACATGCCTCAACAAATGTACTCAAGAGAGTTCTATCCATAGATAATAGCATATATGCCAATAAGATCGCTGAGTGTGTAGTTTGCCCATGTGCAAAGAAAGTTAGACTTTCTTTTCCTGCTACATGTATTAAGACTTCTAGCACATTGGAATTAGTGCACATGGACGTATGAGGGCCCTATAAAGGAAATAGATACTTTTTAACAATAGTTGATGACTGCTCTAGAATGACTTGGATCTATTTACTTAAGCTTAAGTTTGATGTGTGTGTGTCACTATGTCAATTTATTCAGTATGTCAAGACTCAATTTGATAAGAATATTAAAATAATTAGGTCTGACAATGGATCTAAGTTTTAAACTAAGTATGTCATGCTTTGTTTACAAAATTAGGCATTATCCATCGAACAACATGTGCCTACAGCCCTAAAAAAAATAGAGTGGTTGAGAGAAAACACAGGCACATTTTAGAAGTCACTAGAGCCCTTAGATTTTAAGGTGCAATACCTATTAAATTCTGGGGTTTGTGTGTGAAAGAAGCAATATATATAATCAGCAGGATGCCTACAACTATACTAGATCACATGTCACCATATGAGAAAGTATATGGAAAGAAACCTGCTATTGGTTATATGAGAACTCTAGGTTGTTTGTGCTATGCTAAAATAGTTCAACAATCAGATAAATTGCAATCTACAACAAGAGAATGTATATTAATGGACTATTCTGAAAATCATAAGGGATATTTACTATATGATCATGCTAACAAAATATTTTTTGTTAATAGAGATGTCAACTTCAGAGAAGAAGTATTCCCTTTCAAAGAAGGAGTACTCAAACTTAAAATCTTACAGCTGCTAAACTCAATGAGACCTTGTCTAATTGGTCAGACTTATAGACTTATATACACCTGACATGATGCTCTCACATGATACAGAAATTGCTCAAAGACC
Organism: Capsicum annuum; assembly: GCF_002878395.1. NCBI lineage: Eukaryota > Viridiplantae > Streptophyta > Magnoliopsida > Solanales > Solanaceae > Capsicum > Capsicum annuum. Next base: position 9,450,008 of record NC_061112.1, on the reverse strand, counting down.
AATAGTGGAACATGCTGGTTCTGGGGTGATGGAAGAAGCTACCCAAATGCAAGATGATCAGTATCAAACAACAAATATGCCTCAAGCTGAGAACCAAGTACAAGTTGTTGCAAGAAAGACTACTAGAAATAGAAAGGCTCCTTTATGACTCAAGGATTTTGTGTCTCTCAACATTCATCATGAAGAACCTCATGTTTTGGGTAAATAAATGACATATAATATACTATCTCCTAAATACCAGACTTGCATAGTAAATTTATCCACCACTACTGAACCTGCCAATTACAATGAGGCTGTGAAAGATCCTAGGTGAATAAAAGCAATGAATGAGATTGTTGCACTTAAACGAAATCAAACTTGGGAGATCACTAGTCTACCCGAAGGAAAGAAACCTATAGGCTGTAAATGGATCTTCAAGGTAAAGTACAAAACTACTGGTAAGGTAGAAAGGTTCAAAGCTATATTGGTTTCTAATGGTTATAGCCAAAAGAAGGAATTGATTTTTAAGAGACATTCTCATTTATTGTTATAATGAAAATAGTGAGAACAATTCTTGTCATTGCAACTCAAAGCATTGGTTTATACACCAAATGGATTTCTATAATGCATTTCTGCAAGGTGACCTTCATGAGGAAATTTACATGGACCTATCACAGGGATTCAAGATCTAGGGGAGAAGAAACCAGTGTGTAGACTCTTGAAATCCCTGTATGGGCTCAAACAGGCTCCCAGGCAGTGGAATGCCAAGCTCCCTGAAGCCTTGTTAAAAATAGGATTCAAACAGAGTCAGCTAGCTAAGGTACTACTATTATCTTAGTCTATGTAGATAATATGTTAATCACAGGAGACACTCTGAGACTGATTAAATTTAGTAAAGACAAACTTTAGCAAGCCTTCAAGATTAAAGATCTGGGTGAACTTAAATTTTTCTTAGGTAATGAATTTGCAAGATCAAGAGAAGATATTCTGATGCACTAGATAAAATATGTATTAGAGTTTATATCAGAATTTGGACTTGGTGCTGCTAAACTAGCTGCTACACCTATAGACACAAACATCAAGCTGACTACTAAGGATTATGATGATCATATCTATAAAATGGAGCAAGGAGCCACTGGTCCACTAGCTAATGTACATGCTTATCAAATACTCTATGGAAAACTGTTGTGTCTCACTATGACCAGGATTGATATTGCTTATAGTATCCAGACTCTTAGTTAGTTTCTACAACAATAAAAAAAATTCTCACATGAATGCTGCTATCAGACCAGTCAAACATATTAAGAAGAAACCTGGACAAGAAGTATTAATGTCCAGTAAAGCAAATGTAGAAGTCTTTGCATACTGTGATGCAGATTGGGCATTATGTCTATTCTCAAAAAGATCTGTCACTAGATACTTGGTAAAGTTAGGAGAATCTATTAATTCCTAGAAATCTAAGAAGCAAACACAATTTTCAAGAGTTCAGCCAAAGCTTAATATAGAAACATTGCAGCAACTGTGACTGAACTTGTCTGGTTACTAAGACTATTAAAGGAGATTGGGATTGATTTCAAACAACCCGCAAAAATTTACACTGATCACAAGTCAGCAATATAAATTGCAACCAATCCTGTATATCATGAAAGGACTAAGCACATTGAAATAAACTGTCACTTCATAAGGGAGAAGATACTCAAGGACTAGTTACAGTCAACTATATTCCTACCAGGGATCAACCAGCTGATGTGCTAACTAAGGGTCTCAACAGAGCTCAACATGAACATTTGATGTCCAAGCTAGGCATCCTAATCTGTTTGAGATCACCTAGCTTGAAGGAGAGTGTTTAAAAAATAAGAAAGAGCTGCAAGTTCAATATAAGAGTCTATTTCATGAAGTTAGTTATTTAACTAACTCTGTGAAATATAGTTGATAAAGTTAGTTAGGGAGTTAGCTTCTATATCCTTCCATGTAACAATATATATACATGTTACCCACTAGATGTAAAGCTATGAAAACACAAGATTCAATCAATGATCAAGCTCTCCATTCCATTTCTTCCCTGTTTTCTCTTCTTCCTTCCTCTCTAATCTGCAACTTACAGAGTTTATATACTAAGAACTTTGATTTTGTTCACGAATTTAGGTACTCCATCAGGTTCTAAATAACTGATGTTTTCGATTTAAATTCATAAACCAAAAAATTCACTTAATTTATTTTAAAAACTAAGACAAATTTTAACTTTTTTTTTTTTAATTAAATCCCTTTTTAGATTAACATAATTATCATTAAATTTGTACATTGAATTAGAAATACGTCCAAGAAAAATCTAGAATTTATTTTTCAAAAATTATTAAATTTTGTGAAACATCAATCAATTTGAATTAATTTTTCTATGTTAAAACATATGAACTAGAAAAATATTTAATTAAGAATATTTAAAATTTAATATACAATAATGAACTTATATACAATATACTTTTTTAACGATTCTTGACTCTTTGCCGACTATAAACTCGCACGAGTTGGTGTACTTAGTAGAGGGTTAATTTTAGAAATGATCCTAAAATATGTTGGTCTTGATATTTATCTTATATTAAAAAAATTCTGAGAAAAATAGCCTTCATGTGAGGTGTTCTTGATTTTTTGGTCTCTCTTGATAAAAATTTTACCCATAAGACAAACATTTTAACTGTTGTCCATAATGCACTAGTTTATGATATAATTGACCAAAAGTTCTGTCTCATAGACAAAAACTAGAACTTAAGCATATTGTCTATAGGACAAATGTTTAGAGCATTTTAAGACAATAAACCTGCTTGATTGATCAAAACTTCTGCCTCAAAGGAATTAGAACTTATTTAGCAGATTTTTTTTTTTTCAAAACCACATACTTTGACACCCAAAAATTACAAACCGGACTTTAAAAGATAAAAATTTAAGACTAGACACTTTAAAAGATAGTAGATACAATTTATAGCTCTACTTTTGCTTAATTAGTCCTCCTAGAAGTAGGTTAGGTTAATGCCTCACCGTTAAATTTGTCAGACTATTAATTACCCTATCGGTTCCATCTATCTCCTTGTGTGTCCAAAATGTATAGGGGTTAGCATGACAAGTAGATATTTAACTACCATATGGAAATTCAAATCTTTAAAGTTGCGATTTAGATATTACGATATTTACTATATATTTAATTGTTTGGTGCTGTCTGATATTTCGTATTTATTTTAAAAAATATTGAAATGTTAAAAGTATATAATTACATATACAATTCATATATATTATTATAATTTAAAATATTAGTAAACATATAAAATAACACTAGTAGAAAATCAATTCTTTAGATGTCCGAACATTAACCGTTTTATGTTGATTGAAATATTTTTTTGTGTAATTGACTAATTTATGAAGTCACTTACTTTCTTTTGAATATTTTTACATATATAAGATATTAGTATGATATAATTGAAATATTTTTTAAAAAACTGAAATCATGATTCTCTTTACATAAGTATATGTAAGTCGAACTCGAACATGTTAGTTTATCATCCACAAAGTAACAAAGTCAAACAATAATATACCGAACTATATCAATTAATGTGGTATTATAATAATTAATAATTTTAAAATAAAACATTGAAACTATTGGATAGAACGTACCATGCCTAGGCCTGGGAAGATTTTGATTTACATCAAAAAAAGCAAATCAAAATTTAATTATAATTTTGGTTATTCGATTTTTTGATCGATTTGTGTTTATGAATTTAATATTCTTCTTAATCGGTTCGATTTTTAGTTTTTCAAGATAAAAATTCAGTTAAACCAAAAAATCAAAATTTATATATTACTACGTATTATAAGGGAGTATGGCCAAGTTTGGTCGTCCTCACATTGCAATTAGTTGTAGGCCCCATGAATAGTAAACAAAATAATGAATTTATTTTTTAATCTATAAAAGTTTTTAATCTATACCTCACACTGCAATTAGTTATGGGCCCCATGAATAGTAAACAGAATAATGGAATTTATTTTTGGAAAATTTTTTAAAATAGCAACTATAGAACCTTAATTGTAACTTTTATAGCAACAGTTTTATAATTACGAAAAATAGCAATTTGTATTTTATATTTAAGTAAACTGTTGCTATACAAATACATATACAACAAGATTTATTGTCCTTGTTTTACTCAAATTAGTTGAGTTAAATAAGGAATAATTATCACATCTAATTAAATTCTCATAAATTACTCTTATTTAAATTAGTAGATTCATTTTCCAAATCAAACTCAATTATGAAAGATTATTATTTTTATGATCTTCAAAATTTCAAAATATCATTCTCTTATATCTCTAACTATTTTTTCTTATTAGATTTTTTTTTTTTATCTTTTTTTAAATTTTAATTTCTTTTCCTTTCCTCTTTATTTTCTCTCTTCTACTTCTCTCTTTTTTTTTTTTCGTTTTTTTTTTTTTTTTTTTTTTTTTTTTTTTTACTCTTCTTTTTCTCTTTTTTTTTTTTTTCCTTTTTCACTTCTTATTCTTTTTCAATTTTTTTTTTTAATTTTAATCTTCAATCTCTATCTTTTATTTTTGAAAGACAAATATCTATATCATATATACATATTCAAAAAATATACAAAATAAATAGGCATACAGATTTGTGTATGTATTTACAGTAAAAAACATACATATATATCTGCATATGTATTTACAGAAATACATATCTGACTCACATATATATATAAACATATAGGACACAAAATCTTTATAATAAAAATGACAATTATATACATATACATATAGGTAATAAAAAAATACATGATACATATCTTAAACAATAAAAGAAAACAAATAAGTACATACGTTATCTTATAAAATGACATAGTATGTACAGTTCAAAGACAAATTCAACATCGTAAAAAATACATATACCTCTGCATATGTATTTACAGTATACATACATGATCCATATGTATATTCTTATTTTATATGAGTCACTTTTATATTTCGCAAATACATATGATGATATGTAGTATAGTTGTGTTTGTTACTATTTAATATGAATATGATATGTATTTCATAAATACATATGTATGTTTTGTACTGTAAATACATATCCAGATCTATATGGTTATGTATTTTGTATACTTTTTGAATATGTGTATATGATATACATATTTATTTTTTCAAAATAAAAGTTAGAGATAGAAGAGTAGAAGAAATATATATATATATATATATATATAAATATATAAATATAAATATATAACGAAAAAAGAGAAGTGAAAAAAAAGGAAGAAAGGGAAATAGAAGTGTAAAAATAAAATAAAAAAAGAAACAAAATAAAATAGCAAAAAGAAGAAGAAAACGAAAATAGAAAAAGAATAAAAAGATATGACAAAGGGAAAAAAAACGAAGAAGAAAAAAAAAAGAGAAAATAAAGTGAAAAGAAAAAATGAAAAAGAAAAAGAAAACAAAAAAAAAAAAATGTGAAAAAGGGGAAAAAAAGAAAAAAAAAGGAAAAAGGAAAAAAAGAAGAGAAATAGAAGAGAGAAAATAAAGTGAAAATAAAATAATAAACAAATAAGATGTAAAAGATATAGCTATATTTGAGGGTGGTGAAATAGTAGAGTGAAAATAAGAAAATGTAAAGTAGTGTGAGTAAAATATGCACTTGCCTAATTAATGAGTAAAATAATGTTACTCTTGCTATAAACTGTAATTTTACAAAAGTATTACTATTTATTGTAATTATAGTCTTAAGTATGCTATTTTCTGTAATTTTTCCTTTATTTTTAACCTATAAAATTTTTTAACCTATACCTCACATTGCAATTAGTTATGGGCCCCATGAATAGTAAAAAGAATAATGAAATTTATTATTTAACCTATAAAAGTTTTTAACCTATAAAAGTTTTATTCATATTAAAATATTATTTAAGTTCAAAGAATTTTCTATGTTCTTCTCCTTCTTTCCAAAACCTTCTGAACGTTCTTCTCCTTTTTCCCAAAATCTTCTTCTGAAACTATGTTGTAGTATGATTCATCACTAAATTTGACATATCTTGTATGACTTATCACTGCAAGTCATAAATAAGCCGTAAATAAGCATGACTCATCACTGTAAATCAGAAATAAGTCATAATTAAGCATGACTCATCAATTTATCAGGAAAAAGTCGGCGATTTACTCTTCATAAAGCTTCAATTAGGTCGATGGTTACTTTTTCAGAGCTTTGAAGTTGTATTTTTTTTATCAGTTTTGTTCATCTCGCTGAGATAATTTTTTTTTTTGGGCATAAATTGATAATGAAAATTTGTTTATTTTTAAATTCTAAATCTTGAATCACGAGTTGCTAATTGTTGTTTGAGTATAAAATCAAATAATTTACACATCGGTTAGTTCTTCTTCTTTAGTTAAGTTGTTGACAATTTTGTGATTGTAAAGTCCTTTTGTACTTTGAAAAAATTATTTGTTCGGAATCAGGAAGTTCTTAGCTACGTTTGATTATTCTGCCAAGTTAGGAACAATCCTCAAACATGAAATTACTGGAATTTGGGGTTTTGTTAATCGTCTTAGCTATCAGAACATAGATGTGATCTGCGGTCAAGTTAAAGGGTATATTTATGTATTGTTCCTTTAAAAAACCTGCATAGTAGGGATGCTTGCTACCTAATGTTGTTTTGTTTTCATTCTTCCTTTCTCAACTTGACCACGTGTAATTAATGGACGAAATTATGGATTCAATCGAACTCAATAACAGCAATTAGTTAGTTAGCTATTGGGTTCTCCATAGAGAAACATGCTTAACCCAATATAATTTGCAAAAGAGAGGTTTAAATTTGAGTAATAGGTGTTATCTATGTGGAGAAGACTGTAGGCTAAAACAGGAATATATATGATGGAATATTTAGTTTTTACAGGTTCACTAGGTGGATTACATGATAATCGAATTAGAAGCCAAAGACTATAAATTCCTCAGAACCCTGTAGTTTATAATTCTCTGTATCTTGTGGTCATTTCTGCTGCTTATCTATGCCAAAACCTATGCCTTATTGATACATTTTTGTGTATTTCAGTACTGCTAGAGTTAATTACAGAAAACAATTTAAAGAACTTTTTTTAGTCCAAATCTTCTCGTTATTTTTAGGATGAAAACAGTAGTTTTACTATGTGTCTAAACATAAATAATGGAGAAGTTGAAAGTTCAAACTTCACTTGGTGGGTACTCCTAGCAACTTCAAATTTTTTAAAAAGGATTGACGAAATGGAAGAATAGTGGGTAGCTGACTGTTACTTATTCCCACTCCCAAGTTTTATAGAATTCTTGAATGAGGTTTTACTTCTTTTCAGATGACTGCCTAATTTTGAAATTTTCTCCAAGTTGGAACTTTTTATTTATGAAGGTATTTCTTGCCTGCTTGGCTAAAGCTTCTGCGAAGTCAAAAGTGATTTTCTTAAAAAATGTGTATTTTAGAGAAATGGGGTGGTTGGCCAAGATTTTAGGAAAAAATAGAAGTTGAGATTTCAAAATCTGCTCGTATCATCACCCATATTTTCTTGAGATCTTTTCAATTCTCCATATGTTCAGCTTGTATATGCCTTGGAACTTTTGAATTACAGTCAGGGTTCCAAGATGCTTGAAGTTTAGTACACCTTTTTTCTCGATATGGTTCATATGGCTGATAAAATCCTCTGTCAAATGGTTGTCTGCCTGAATTCACAGAACTATGTTCATTTCTTAAATCATTGGCTGCCAGTTGGGATTCAATATTTAATATATATCACTTTTGTATGATATCTTGATTCAAAATAAATAATGAGAAGTTACATTGTTACTTTCTATACAAGGGTGGGAAGTTCTCAGAGCTTAACTTAATGAACCTGCAATTATGTAAAGAAAAACAAGATTTCAATCTTATGTTAACTAATAAAAGCATGGTGAGATGTGTTGGAAGACCTGATTGGCTGAACACCTAAATCTGAGACAAGTAGCTAAAACACCAACCCTTTATTTAGGTTGTTAGTAATATCCGTACAAATTGAATTTGTAAAAATGGTCGAATTTTTACTTTTTTTATTGGGTGTTTGACTGCTAAATTTAATTTAAGTTATTTTATATTTCAAGGATTGTTACTGCTGCTTTTGGAGGAACAAAATGAAAGAAATAGCAAATGCCTTTCAGAGAAGGATTTAGCATTATACATGTAAGCGAATAAATTCTTAGCATAATTTTTTTTTCCGTGTATGCCCTATGATATATATATTTTTGTTATATATTATTGTGTTTCTCATATGGTGACAGAATATAGTTTGAACATAATTTGGCCGACATCTATTGGAACAATAAATTCTGATGGATCGTGAAAAAATAAATAAACAATCTCTTTCAATAACAAATAGAAACATCAAGCGGCGTGAAAAATATAATAACTTGACAAGTGAAGAAAAACAAGCTCTATTAGTGCACCGTAAATCTAAATATCAAGAATCAAAGAGACGTCGACTTTTTGAATATACTTCCTCCCGACCGATTGAAATGATATCACACACATATGAAAAAGGTGAGTACATTGTCTTGTTTTAGTTATACCAATGGTTTATAGGTGTTGGTTAATATTAGTTTTTTGTATTCTAGGTTCAACTTCAAATGTATTTGATCAACATTCTCAATCTAGTTATGTTTCACTCAAAAAAGTACCAAACTGTAAATTTTGTTTTGCAAAGATATTTCAATATGAACCACACCCGGATTTTGTTGTGCCAATGGTACTATCAACTTGACTTCACATAAAATGCCAATGAAATTACGAAATTTATATTTTGGAGAAGATGAAGAATCCTTACACTTTCGAACATATATAAGGACATATAATAATCTATTTGTATTTACATCACTTGGTGCAAAGTATGATAAAAAATTGGCTAAAAGAGATTGTGGTATATATAGATTCAAAGTTCAAGGACAAATGTATCATTTTATAAATGATTTATATCCACAAAACGGAAAACCAAAAAATCTAAAATTGTACTTTTACGATAATAATAACGAGCTAGCATATAGAATGGCTTGTTCTAACAAAGTTCACGAATCAGTAGTGAAGAAACTAATAGATATATTATTAAAAAATTCATATTCTATTTTTCTTCGATCTTTGGTAAATATTTATAACTTAGAAGACTTTCACATTGCTCTTAGATGTGACTCAAGTTTAGACCAACGAGTATATAATTTACCTAGCTCATATGATATTGCAGCAATATGGATTGAGGAAAATGATGGGAATGCTATTCGGGCACCTCATATTCAAATATATACTCGCAGTAATTGTACAAGAAGCATAAATTATTATTACGGATGCTATGATGCCTTACAGTATCTACTGTTATTTCCATATGGTCAAAGTGGATGGCATTGTGGTATTAAAAAAGTTTCTGGAATAGAAAATGTTTCTAGACATCCTAGAACTTTAGAAATTGATGAGATACCAAGTATATGAAATGTTTGTTCTCTCGACGGATATCTTGAAATGGAACATGATATTCTAGATAAAGGTAAGAGAAAACGAAATACAGTATCTGTTCGTGAATATTGTTGTTATAAGCTACAAATGAGAGATGATGAGGGAGATGCAATTTTACATACGGGAAGAATATTTCAACAATATACTGTTGATGAATATATAAAACTTGAAACTCAATGATTGAATTTTTATTCATGTAATCAAGATTTGTTTAGAATAGATGTGTTGGAAGGAGTTATTGATATTTTGAGATTGGGTGAAAGAGATGCATCTAACATTGAAAAAAGAAGATTTCTTTCAAATTCTTTTATTAGTGGGCCTAGAGATATGCGTCAACGATACATGGATGCTATTGCATTAGTTCAATATTTTGGTAAGCCTGATTTATTTATAACCATGACATGTAACCTATCTTGGCCTGAAATAAAGGAGCATTTAGCATCTGTGGATGAAGCACAAAATAGAACTGATCTTATTAGTAGAGTGTTTAGAGCAAAAATTGAAGAGCTAAAAATAAATATCCTTAAACGAAGTATTTTTGGAAAAGTCGCAGCTTTTATGTATACTGTAGAGTTTCAAAAGCGAGGCTTACCTCATGCTCATTTTCTTATTATACTAACTGTTGAACATAAGCTTCTAACACCAGAAGCTTATGATAATATTATTAATGCTGAAATACCTAATAATGATGCAGGACCATATTTATATTCACGTGTTATTAAACGCATGATGCATGGTCCTTATGGCAATCTTAATCCTACAAGTCCTTGCATGAAGAAATATGGTTGTTGCAAATTCAACTATCCAAAAAGCTTCATAAATCATACCTTGAAAAGAGATGATTCTTATCCAATTTATAAAAGACGAAATACATGAGTTGCAATAGAAATACGAGGACACTACTTGAAAAATTCTTAGGTTGTTCCTTACAATCCATTTTTGCTTGAAAAATTTGATTGCCATATGAATGTTGAAGTGTGCTATGACATTAAAGTTGTTAAGTATCTTTATAAATATATTTGTAAAGGACATGATAAAATTGCTTTTTTTGTTCATGCTAATGAGAAATATATAAATAGATGAAATAAAAGAATATCAATTCGCTAGATGGGTATCACCACCAAAAGCTACATGGCACTTGTTTGGTTTTCCGACTAGTGAAATGTCACCAAGTGTATATTCCCTTCAAGTTCATCTTGAAGGACAACAATTTGTTTCATTTAGAAATAATGCTAATATACACTCGATTTTAAATAATCCGATGATCAGAAGAACCATGCTAACTGAATTCTTTTATATGAATAATGCTAATGAAGATGCTATAGAACTTAATTTGCTGTATTGAGAATTTTTTGAATCTTTTGTATGGTCTTCCAAAGACAAAATGTGGTCACGTCGGAAAAAAGGATGTACAATTGGACGTGTTGTAATGTGTCATCCTATAGAAGGAGAATTCTATTACCTAAGATTATTGCTGATGAATATTAAAGGTCCAAAATCTTATAAAGATTTATGAACTGTTGAAGGACAACTATGTAGTACTTTCAGAGAATTTATTGAAAAACAAGGTCTTTTACATTATAATAACGATTTGATTGGATGCATGTTAGAAACAACAAGTTATCAAATGCCACATAATTTAAGGCGTTTGTTTGCAACATTATTAGTATATTGTAATCCAGTAAATCCTAGAGAATTATAGAAACAATTTGAACAGCCCATGTCTGAAGATTTCAAACTAATACCAAATATTGGAAGAAAAGATATTCAATTTCAAGTTCTAAATCATATTAACGAAATATTACATTCTATGGGAGCCGACATAAATGAATATAAGCTTGTGCAAAAAACAATCAGGCCTTCCAAAACAGCAAAAGAAGCAAAGGAAGTTCATTTTGAGAGAACAATCATTATTAGTGAAGAAGATAGTTTACTATATAAAAGGCTAAATAAAGATAAATAAAGATCAATTTAAGACGTATAACACTATTATGGAGAGAATATTCTCACATAGAGCTGGGACATTTTTTATTGATGGCCCAGGAGGAACAAGAAAAACATTCTTATATCCTGCTTTACTTGCAACTATACTATTGAAAGGTTATATAGCATTGGCGACAACTACTTCTGGTGTTGCCGCTTCAATTATCCTTGATGGACGAACTGCATATTCACGCTTTAAAATTCCTATCAATGTTGATGACACTTTTAGTTGCAATATTAGCAAACAAAGTGCGCTTGCATGCTTAATCAGAGATGCAAAATTGATTATCTGGGATGAAGTGTCAATGGCCAAAAAATAATTAATTAAAACTTTTGACTTGCTACTAAAAGATCTTATAAATACAAATATACGTTTTGGTGGAAAAGTAGTCATTTTTGGAGGTGATTTTAGACAAACGCTTTCTGTCGTTAGAAATGGAAAAAAAGAATATTTCATCAATGAAAGTTTATTATATTCGGACATTTGGAAAGAACTTGAAAGATTATAGTTGTCCAAAAATATGCGAGCAAAAGCAGATCCTTTATTTTGTGATTATTTAATGAGAATAGGAAATGGACAGGAAAAAGTTAATTCCGCAAATAAGATTGAAATTCCAAAATATTTTATTATTCCCTTCCCAACTGAAAAACAATCATTAGATAAATTATTTACAATGACGTATCCTAATATGTACACATTTTTGTTAACATCATCTTTCACAGATTCACGCGTCATTTTGACAATAAAAAATGATTTTGTAAATGAAATAAATGAGATGCTTATCACTAAATTTATAGGGCTATCAAAAACACTCGTTAGTATTGATGAAATCATTGAACCTAATGATCAAGCACAATTTGAGGACTTTTTGCATACTCTTAATCCTGCTGGTTTGCCACCATATAAGTTGTCTTTGAAAGAGAATTGCCCAATAATATTATTAAGAAATTTAAATCCATACAAGGGCTTATGTAATGGTACATGATTAACTTGTTGTGACTTTAAAACACATGTTATAAGTACTAAGATCTCATCTGGTGACTTCAAAGATACACATGTCTTTATTCCAAGAATACCGTTAATAGCATCTCAAGATGAAAAAATGCCTGTTCCTTTTAAAAGGACCCAATTTCCTGTACGATTATGTTTTGCAATGACCATTAATAAAGCACAAGGTCAAACATTAGATTTTGTTGTAATTTATTTGCGTGAGCCTGTCTTTTCACATGGTCAACTTTATGTTGCTTTATCAAGAGCAAATAGTTTAAAATGTGTGAAAATATTGATTCGACCCCCAGTTTCTACTAATAATGAAGATCACTCAACATACAATGTAGTTTACAATGAAATCATTCAAAAAGCTATTTTACAAACATAACATAAACATGTACTGCTTTATTCTTTTCTTGTTCAATTTTTTCTTTAATTATTTTTATTGTTCAATATAATACTAACCATATCTTTTTTTCCCTCTTCTTCTCTCGTGCAATATCTATTACAGGATATGAAATATAGACTTAATATTAGCAGGATAACTCTGCAAATAAAAGAGTAGACTTGTAAAGTCCAACTTATTGAAAAAGTAAGAGGAAGAAAGAGTAAGGACGGGCAAACACGATTTCAAATTGCAATTGCACAAGATGAGATGGTAATTTTTTATTCAATGTACTCTTTAAATTTTTCGCCTCTCTATTTGTGCTGTATTTTTAAATTTAATTTTTTAACCTTTTATTAACATGTTTGTAGTCAATGTATTGTAGTATATCCCATTATTTTGTCATTTAGACTACTGAATAACTGCCCTATGGACTTTCTGTCAATACAGTTGAGTGGGTTATAGACAGATTCACTGTTGTTGAACAAATCAAAGAAGACAACACAGATGAACCACCATTGCCAGCTCCAACAAGATTAAACACAATATCTTTGGCAAATTTAGAGCAACAACCAAGACATGTAGAATTTGATAAGCAATACTTTACATATATTTCAAGCTATACTCGGATGTTATTTTATAAAATATTATCTAAAACATTTCTATAAACAGATGTGCTCACTGTTGTCGTGAGTTGTGGTTCTGTTAAGTTTGCTGGCATCCATGGAAATAAATGTCGACAAATCGTTATCATGGATGCAAAGTAAGTAAATTAACATTCGAGTTTTCATATCTGGACTAGCCAATTTTCTATTAATATCATTACAAGATTAAAATGTCATGCTTACTAAATCTAACTTATTGAAATTTTATTTCTACCAAATTGTTAACATTTATTTACATCATTGTATTACTAAATATTTATTCCGTACAGCATGCACCATTATATTTTTACTTTATGGGAAGACTTTGCTGAGATTGATGGAAGTGAGCTAACAGCACAAATTAAAAATCATCTAGTAATCCTAGCAAAACAAATTGCATGATCTTCATATGCTGGTATAAACAAAAATTTAATTTTTCCTGCTATATGTATGTTTTTTAACAATGTTAATTTTTTCAGAACTTATAACTTTACGACACAGGAATATCTTTGACAACAAGATACAATTCTACAATATTGATAAATCCTATGTACCCACAAGTTGCAGAATTGATAAACTGATATGAAATAAAACCAAAATAATAGAACTATAATCATGTATAACATTAATTGTGCATGCTCCAAAATGATATAACTACATCTATATAGGGTGAAAGACAATGAAGAAATGTTGGTCACATATGCACAAAGAATCTCTTCTGGAATGTCGTTACATGATGACATTATACCTATAGGAAACATCGAAACACAATCTGGGGTATGTATCTCGATATATTATATGTTTCAATTCAATAATATATTAATAGATTAACAATAACTAATCTTTTCCATTTTTCCTTCTGAATAGATGCAATCCTTTAACGTTGAAGGTAAAATGTCATTTTTGGATGATGAAGAATAGATATTTTATGAGTTAATGTGTGAAAAATGCAAGAACATTGTCAGAACCAAGATAATAAAGGGTAGTGACTGTGGCAATTGTCAAGAACATACCATGTTAACACCCAGGTATAAGGAACTTCTCATGATTAATTGTGTTTTGCTGCTGTGTATGACATGGTGTTGTGTGTGTAGCAAGAACGCCTTTCATTCTTTTTATTTATAAATTACAGGGAGAAAGGTCAGATTATTAATAGTTGCTTCAAAACAAGAAAAATGATCTAATTTTGGCCTTCAACTATTGAAAATAGGATAGTAATTTTACTATATCACTCTTGGGTGTTTGGGCTTGTACTGACTGTCATCAGAACAGCTGGGTAGCTGTTTTAGCACAACTTTAGCTGGCTTGTTCATCTTTACAACATGTCATATACACCAGTGAAGTATAAAGTCTTATTAGTGGCATAAACTCTCCCCGAACAATAAATGTATTGTTTATGCACTTGCATCAACTATGTCTAGGATTCCGTAGCATCCACACAAATACTTCCCAGCCACCACCAACTACTTTTTAAGAACGTTGTCTAGGATTCCGTAGCATCCATACAGATACTTCCCAGCCACCAACAACTACTTTTAGTGCAGTTTTCTTGATCACTTTATGCTAAGTATAAAGTGTTACTAGTGGCATAAACTCTCCTCAAACAATAAATGTATTGTTCCATAGGCGAGCTAGGTGCCTTTAGTGAGTACGTAACAAAGTCACTACAGATAGTTTGAATATAATCCTCCATACTATATATTTGATGGGAAGTCCACCATGTAAGAATTACTTCTCTTACGTATGTTCCTTTTATGTTAATACTTGTAAACGAGAAATAGGTCCATATGTTATGTTAACTTGAAAAAAGTGCAGCAACAAGTGCTCTATTATTTCTTTTTACATTCTGTACTTTAATTTCCTTTCATTAGTTACCGATGAAGATGGGCAATGACTTATACTTGTAATGTAAAATAGGTATCTATTATGCATTTAAATATAAACTTAGATATCAGAATTCAGAAATAAAATCATACAATAATCTGTCTGTATTTTTACTTTTCTTTCTTCTTACTATTCTTTATTTTGTTACTTTTATTTTCAGTTATGAAAGGCTAAGTCTTTCTGACAGTATGAAAGTAGTAGTCGTGACAACATCCTTCTCTTTAGACATTTATCTCAATCTTCTGTTCAGTTTGTTGATCACTCTGTTTCCTCTTTCTATTTTGCATTGCCTACATGGCACATACATATCACCTATATGTCTTTATAAAGATTACTCTTTTATGTTGTGAAGGTAATTATTTTTAAACAACTAATTCTTCTCCTGTATCTTCATTGTTGACTTTATATGACAGGTGTCATTTTCAAGTTCAAATTACAGATGGAAGTGGATCAACAACTGCAACACTATTTGGTGAACTTGCAGAGAATCTTTTTTCAATGAGAGCTGAACAAATCTATGAAACAATTAACATAAAGGTACAAAGAAGAATTATAATTCAGTTAAATTCTGACTTCAACTGATATCTTACATTATGTAAATTTTGGCCGCAATGATAATTAAAACCCAACATCATTAACCACCGACAAACACAAAAGAAGAGAACTGATTAACGTAATTGTCCATGAAATTAAACAATTTCTTTTTGTACCATAAGAACTAAAATGATGCCAAGGACAATACTTTACAATGATGAAATATATTACCATGCCATGAATCAGTAGCTGTTGCTTTAGGCAATTTAACTTTGATCAAGAATCTCGTATTTAATAACATTCATATATTCCTTTTAGTATCTCTACACATGTTGCTGGATATGTTATTGGTGTCTCATTTCCTCACTTAGTTTCAAATTAGTTACTTGATATTTTAGTTTTCTTTTTTTCCTTTTTAAAAAAACTATGAAAATAAATTTGACTGACTATAAAATTATCCATAAATTAAAGTACTAACAGCACGCACTTTCCCTTTCTACTTACTTTTATATCATTGTCTTCCCCCTACTGCTGTTTTGGATTATGTTGTTTTATTTTATTGTATTAGCACAACAGTGTTTAATGTGATGGTTACTTAGATATTATTACTTTGTATTATTAAGTTTGTCGTAATGTGACATTAAGAAAATTTGTTTTACAAATTAACCACTTACATGTAGAAGGATCCACTGCCCCTGCAGTATATCGAGGAAGATCTTGCCAACAAAGTGTTTAAAATAAGTTAAGGAAATCATACTTTAGGAATTCTAATGCTGCACCAGCGAAACTGTTCGTTTCATCATTTATAGAGAAGCAGGATGCTCTTTAGTTACCAACATCAGCTTCTCTAGATGTTGGAGAAAACAGTAAAAGGGAACTTGACAATGCATCGTCACCAGATGAACCAAAAAAGTCAACTATTGGAAGTACCTCATCTAGAAAGAGACAACAGCTTAAGCGCACAACTCCATCAAAAAAGAATGTCTCTTCAAGCAAAAGAGAGGGTATTGAGCCAATCACTCCAGCTAAGATAAAGTAAAGGTTAGTAAACTTTAACATCACCTTTAAAAATTGGATTGAAATTAATTTTCTCTTGTATCTATTTTGCTTATTTACATTTGATACTAATATTAAATTCACTTTCTTATCACAGCTCGCTCGGCTATGTGCCTGCCTTGTATATATGTCTTTTGTTGGCTTCTACATGCCAAGATTTTGGTGGACCAAATGCTTATGGATCAGTACTTAATAATTAGAATATACAGGACTATTGGTGCTTACAATGTTTAAACTTGCGCATTGAAAATGTGTTTTTGCCCAACAACGCAAAACTTTAGTGTCCTATAGTATTAGCGCACAACTTGATAGTTGTGTAGCTTTGTGCATTGTAATTTTTTTTTTGTTTCCAGCGCACAACTTGATAATCCTATATAATAATCTTACTTCCTCAAAGCGTACATAGTATGTATTGTATGTTTTAAATTTATGGGCATCTATGCATAAAATTTATCTCATTTACTAGAGTTTCCGTGTTTATTATGTAAGATCACCAAAACTTATAGGACGCAAGTGCATTTGAAAGTAGTCTTTGAATCTTTCTTGGGTCCAGGCTTGGCCCGGGCCAGCCACACTAGTACTTACATATAAGAGAGAATAGTAAATTTTGGTAGTCATCACAAGGAAACTTTAGTAATTTCAATTAATTTATTAATCCACTAAAATTATGGCATGTAGTTGATAAAGATAAAACTACTTTATTTCTTTGCTTGCCAAATGAGACTTTATATGTGGCGTGTCATGATATGAGAAATAATTGATGAGTTTTTCCTTGAATTTTAATTGTTTAACTAATTTGTTTTGTTAAAAAAATAAAAAAATATGGAGGAAATTACAATGTAGAGAATCAAATTATTACTACTATATATAAGGAGAATATTTTATTTTGATAGTCCTCACATGAAGATCTCATCCATTTTATTAAATTTGAACAATTACATGAGTTATTAAAATGCTATACACAAAATGACGAGTCATAAAGAAGAGTCAGTGACATTACAAAATATCTATTTATCCAATAAAACTTAAAATTAAATCAAAATTTTATTGTCTTCTTTTATGTGGGATAATTATAATTTAATAAAAGATGACACTCATTTGTTTTAATCGTGACAAGAAATTTGTGAAGCTTTAATAATCTTATAAGGTTTCACCCATTGAAGAAACATCTACAAAAAAATATTTTATTGAGTCATACTTTTAATTATTTAATTTTATATACTATTTTTATTCATAAATCATACAATAGTTTGTAGCATTAAATATTTTTATGTTAATCGAACATTGTATTATTTTTTAAAAAGTAAATTAGCCAATATAAAGTTTAATTGAGAAAAAATAACAAAATTAATTAAAAATAAGGTAAAAATCAATTTAGATTGTTAAAGACTTTCATTTAAAAAATTTCAGTAAAATAAAAATGAGAAAAATTTTAGTGTGTGAATTTGTTTGAAAATTAAAAAATTCTAAAATATACCATAAGAAAAGTGTTATTTTTAACTTATAAAAACTTTTATTGCCCCCGTTTTAATTTATTTGTTTGATTTTGACTTAGCATAGAGTTAAAGAAAAAGTAAAAAACATTTTAAATTTTGTGATCTTACTAAAAATATGCAGAAAGGACCAAGATATCTATTGATGTTGTTATCTTAAATATGTCACGTTAAAATTTGAAATTAACCCAAGAAAGAAAAGATACATTTTTTTAAACGAACTAAAAAAATAGGACAAAAAAATAAAACAGATATATAATTTAACATTTTAAAAATATCAAAAAGTAATCAAACTATACCATTAACTAATATGATGGTACATAACCGACAAAAAGCAAAAAGAGCAAAAAACAAAAAAAATTACAAATATCAATGTTAATGTAGTATGGGTCCGGGCTTAGCACGAGCCAAGGACGCTAGTATATATATATATATATATATCTATAATTTATAATATATTAAAAGTGTGAAGACCCTTAAAAAAGTGATTCGAACTCTTTGCCCTTCATTAAAAGTTTCTCCTTTAGACAAAATCGTCTTTTCATTATTTTTTAAATTATTATTTAATTATATTTATAATATTATATCCTAAAATATATGGAATCAGCAGTTTAAAATATATGATAAGATTTCTTTTAAAATTAAAAGTCCTAAAATATATGAGAAGAGATAATTTTAATTAAACATAACTTTACCTTAAATAAAAATTATAACTTATTATAACTATATCACTCAAAATTTGTCCAAACTGAAGGATGGAAATTCTGTTCTTTTTTGTTTCATACTCAATTAGAGTAATAGACACGAATTCTAACAACAAATGGGAGAGTACTTCTGCAAACGGATGCAGTTAACATGCTGAATAATGGCATTACATCTTATGCCACTAACTCCTAAAAAAGAGTAATGCCCTGAAATAATAATATCGGTCATTTTTCTTGTTTGTCATTTGATATTCGTATTGAAATACGATTAATTTAGATTTGTGTCGCGTAGAAGATGCTCACGATAAAGATTAACATTAATTTTAAAAATAGAATTTTTTTTCCCCTTCACACGAGTAATAACTTTAAAGTAGAATCTTTACTAATATTCTTATATTCATATAAAAGAAGTGACCTAATTAACTTACGTTTAAAAGAAAAAAAATAGAATAAGTAGAAAACTTATTATATTAGTGTTTATATTAGAGAAGTTTTAAAACTTTATTAATATCTTCTTTTTATTTTGTTCTCCATACAATTGATTGTTCCTAATCAAGTGAGTTCTTTAAGCTATATTCATATTGTTTTATAAAATATGATGATTTTTTTTTTGGTTTAGTTTATCATTTATTTTGTTTGATTGAAGAGATAAATTTTTTTGTGATTTGAGGTAAATTCTCTAAAATTTTAGTATATTCTTGAAATTTACAACAAATAAATTATCATGTATTTTGATAGATAATTGTTAATTAAGAAGTGTTTTAGTGAAATTTTGATATATCTTACATGATTGAAGACACAAATTAATTGTGATTTGAGGTGAGTTTTGAATTTTTTAATATATTATTGATGATTACAATCTTATTAGTATTTATGATCAAAGAGATGAATTTGTTTGTGATTTGAAGTAAGTTTTCTAAAATTTTAGTATATTTTTACAATAATAAACTATCATGTATATGCTGAACTTTTTGATCACGTACACCACTCTTAGAAAAGTGATTCAAGATTTTTGTCATTCATGATTTTGAAATAAAGAAAATTATTTTTTCACCTTTTTTCCTTAAATAATTATTATTACTTATTATATGAAATATTAAAGAATTTAAAATTAATTAAAGTTCTTGTTGATTTAGGTATACCTTATATAGAAAATAATTTTTACAAATCAAAATATTACAAATTTAGTCTACAACTTGCTATTTTACAAAATAAATATATTTACATAGAAATTCTATACAAACGACTATCAAAATTTGCCTAAATTGACTATATTTTAATACAAGTTAATTTGGTTTAATACTAAACCCAATAATTTAGAGTTGCAAATTTACCGTAAATAAGGTTAATAATTCACACCAATTTTTTAAAGTGCGTACTTAATAATATAAGTATACACATGAATTTATTTTTCATATACATTTTTTGTTAATTAGCGTGATACTCTCTTATGTCTTTTATATGATTTGTATGATTATATTAGTTTTATATGTAAGTGTTTTTCGTATTAAATAAATAAATAAATTTATTTCTTAATTCAAGCATATTTTAATTTTATAATATCAAAGTGATTTTGTTACGACTAGTATATATATATAGACACAAACGCACGCATACATTCATACACACCCAATTAACCCTAGTAATTACCAAATCCAAAAGCCCAACCCAATAAGCATTCAACCTAATACTACAATACCCTATCATATATATACATTTTTAAACCTAATCCAAACACAATTCACATTTCACAAAGACTAGCTTTCTCAGCCACTCTCTACTCTTTAGTCTCTCTTCTCTGCCTTACTTTAATCATCATTGTCTCTCTCTCTTTCCGCCTAACTCTAGTCATCATCGTCTCTCCCGCTCTACTTACTTCAATCATCATCATCTAGTCATTAGCGTCATCTATTTGTCGTCATTCTTTAAAAAATTATCAATTTCCAAAGCCTAGTTATGACAAAAAAGACCTACCATTTTAATCTTCAAAATAAAAAAAATCGAATCGAAATTGCAATCCTGAACTGAATCAAATATATCTCAGTTTGATTTTGGTTGTCATTTTTACCAAATTAAAAATTAAAAATTCGAATCGATATATATCTTAGTGAATTAATGTGGGGTTGATGTCACCCAAACTATACCTTTCAAGAAGATATAATGCGGTAGCTGTCAAATTATAGTAACCCAACTAGGTTGGGGTCGATCCCACAGGGAATAAGTTGAATCTGTCTCTCGAACTTGCTGAAGTAGATGGAGGTACAGGAAAGCAAATGGGGAGAATTTGTAGTAAACAGTAGAAAGTAACAAGTCTTGAATGCTTTTGGTTGTAAACAATTTGAGATAAAGACTAGGACTGTGTCCCCCCTGGGTTCTAACTCTGTAGGATTATCGTGCTCAATTTGACTATCCTAATACCACACAAGTAGAATCTGAAAAAAACTAGGTATTACCAACCATCTTGTGAATGCCTTGATAAATTTCACCCTTCACCTTATAAGTCTCTGGGTGTCGCCTTGCTAACCATTGTCTTTGATCCCATTTAACTATTACCTTGTGGGTATCAAGTTATTATACGAGGGTTGATAGCCTTGAATAACTGTTGTAATCATTTTTTCCCAATCTAAATCTATTTTATGAAGGCGATCTCGAATATAGGCTAGCTCTCAGCGTTGGCTATCGTTAAGAAAATAGTTAAACTGAAGAAGATCACAATGCAAGTATAAACAATGATCTAGATGAATCTCACACTTTCCATACTTCATTATTTTGCTAGGGTTCACACAACCCTAGCTGAGGGATTTAGCCACTCATTATTGCAAAGCTATCTATGGAATTCAATACAGAAATCATATAAGTAATCCCACAACAATATAAGAATAAAAACCCAACGTCTCAAATTAATTACTCAACCAAAAATCAAGAACAAGAGGATTCCAAGGTCAAAAGTAAATCTTCAAATAAATATATGTTTGTAAGAGTATAAAGTGTGCAACCTATTATAAAAGTATCCAATGGGTATCTATAGTTTCTCAAAATAAAAAAGAAAACCTAACTAAAATAAAATAGAAGAATAAAGTCGACAGTGGTCACGCCTCAGGAAATGAGTCGTCTAGACTGATGATGACTCATTGTCAGCTCTGTTGTCTTTATTCTGCTCTTAGTGATGATGAATCATTGTGAGACCATATGAGTTGTTGGCTGAACTTGTTGTCAGTCCAGTAGATTTTCACCTTTCATAATATTCCTCACCGTTGTTAGCACGATTCTTTCCTACGAGTCGTGGCCTGTCATGACTACTCGTAGTCACCTGTCGTTTCCATTGGGACTTCAACTTGTATATCTTTAGGACTTTAATGAATTTGCTCAGAGAGACTCCATAATACAACTCGTTGTCAAACCCAACAAGTAATAGCTAGTCTCAACTTTTGATTCAACAACCTTCATTCTTATCCCCACGACTTGGGCTACGAGTCGTATAGTTGCCCAACAACTCATAGTCAGTGACTTTGATTTTCAGAGACTTTTTCATCTTATTCTAATCCACTTTTACTTCCAACCTAATTCTCCAGCAACAAATACAAAACACACATCATATCTAACAAAATGGCCTAAGTATTTGCATATTTTCACCTTTTTAAGCATTGAAAGTGCCATGAAATCATGACATATCAACACCCTCAACTTAGAACATTTGCATATACTCAAGTATAAAAAATAAAGTAACACACAACTTAATGCTTAGCTAAGAGAAACCTAAGATACCTACAACAGTCAATCCCAATTTAAGCTAAAAAATATAACCTCCTCCTACTTTTAATCTTTTCAAAACCAACTGTGTGAATCTATGTAGCACAACAATATGACATAAGGGAATCAAGCTATGTCATTACATTAGCAACAAACATTCACACATATGTACAAATTACACTACCCGAATAGATAAGCAGCTAGCAACACAACCCATGCACCCTCACAACAAAGAGGTCACACTTAATCAGTAGAATAATGCATGTTAATATGGGGACAATCACAAGACACTCACACTCTCAAAAGACGTTCCACAATGTGCATAGAATACCAAAGACTTTCCTTTATTTTCTTTATCTTGGTTTTCGGACATTCAGACTAGGATCACTATAGGACTTTACTCGACTTGTAACGTAGGCTTATGGGCTAGTATGGTTTATTTAGGAATTTAGTTACTAAGCCTTCTTGACACTAAAATTATGTTGGGGGTCCACTTATCAACAAAATTTCTTTTATTCCGCCCTTATTTCTTCCTTTTTTCTTTTATTGCTTATTCAGGTTGGGTGCGATTTCTCTTATTTTTTTTTTCAAATCTATATTTTTTTTATTTTTCTTTTTTTTCAATTTTTTTAATTTTCTACCACACCCAGCCCTACTTTCTTTTCTCTTATTTTATGACCTTCTTCATACCCACTTATAATCACACACCCTATGATAGCCACCCTCAACTTAGGCAATTTGCTCGAGTAGAGGTGCACACAGTGTCCAAGGAGGGCTAGGGTCAAAATAGATTCATTTTAACTAAAATGGGTAGATGAAAGATGAAAATAAAGAAAATAGGTCTATATATGCTTAAACAGGGATCAAGGGATACTTATTCAAATTTGGAAGGTCATTTAGGCTAAAAGTGGATTAATTTAACAACGACCTATGATTCTTTACTAACCGACTATCTTACAACCTAGGCAAGACTAACCGGGCAAGTTTTGAATTCAACACACAATGGAAACTAAACAAGCATCTCACACACACATGGTATAGGGTTGTATCACAAACTACTACCTACCTGGTTCATGCAAATGCTAGCTATGATTATTATGTCCCTAATCCTAATGCCATAACGAGAGTCACATTGGTCACATATATATACATATTACACAGTTCAAAGGCAAATATTTTTGAGAGGTATTATTTTTCTAACACATTTAAGCATAGACAAAATAAAATACATAAACTGCCTTCGGTACTTATTTTTCTTCTTGTTATAAAAACAACACAACACATCACAAAACAATCACAATACAACATAACATTTCTTAGACATATTGATTCTATAATTATACTGCGACCGATGATAAAAGAAGAAGAACAACAAAAACCCATGACAATTGTGGTATACCCCCACCCTATCTAAAGATTATACATTGTCCCCAATGCATGTAAAAAGTAAAAATAGGGAATGAAGACATACCTGGGTGTACTAGGCATTGGCTCATGACATCTTAGAATGGAGGCATCAGAATGGGCCCCACTCAATGGTAGGTAGTCTACTCCATGGTATCTCTGCAGGCAGAGCCGTACTCCCACTCAAATCTGCTATAACTGCAATTGTCGTCTTAATTACTCAGGAGATGACGACTTTCACCCCTATCTTATCAACCCTTGTCTGGTGGTGCTGCCTTAGCTATCTCAATATCATCATTATCATTTCTTCTCTTTGCTTCTTTTTTGATCTCTTACCACCTTATCCCTTAACAACTTTTTCTTTGCCTTTTGTGCACCAAATATCTGACATCTCCTCGATCGAGATCTTCTTTATAATAGGGTAAGTTGAGAATGGCCTTGCATGCATATTCTCTATCGTATTCCTGAGCGCAGGAAACTCCTTATGCATACCTAGAAGATCTAGGGCCTGAACACCCTCTAGCTTTTGGCTAGTCCACCACTCGAACCCATCAAATTGGGTCTGAGAATCGAACTAGTCTGAGTAGGGGTGTCACCAATATCAATGAACCCCAAAGTATCAATACCATGCCCTCCATCCTAAAATACCTCTTGATGTAAAGTAGCCCCCACCTTCTCCTTTGTAGAGGTTTAGCAAAGTCTAGGATCAAACCCAAATCGATGGTCCTCTACACCTGGAAAAATTGATCTACACCCTAGATCTCTGGTACACCCTGATCCAAAGAAATCTGCATCAGCAGGCATCGGAAGGCTAAGGTAGTGTCTGTGCTCACCACTCATTCATAAATATCCTAAGCAATAATATTAGATACGTCGATCTCGTAGACCACCATGATGCCTGCAACTAGGGAGGGTCGGTCAGAACTGAGCATATTGTCCCCATTTATAGGACTCAAATGATAATGCACTAGTGTCCACCAAGCCTTCATGGCAAAATTCATCATTTTAAAAACCCTGAGGGTTACACCACACAGTGAGGGACCAGGTCCCTCAGTCTCAATCACAGGCAAAATAAAATAAAGTAACCACGAATTAAGAAACAGTGTTAGAAGAGTAAAAACATAAGATTTTAACATGGAAACCCCCTTGATCAAGGAAGGGGAAAACCACGGCTTGACCTCACAAGCACCTCAAAATACACTATAATCAAACTCTTGATTATAACCTTCACTGAAACTAACTCTAGGTTCCTTTCGCTTGTAATAACTTTACTATAAGCTCACTTTGACTACTCTGCCAAGGAACCTCTACACTGATTAGCTCTAATCAGTGTAAAACTTAGTAAACTCTACCTAAGCACTCTCTATTCAAAGAGAAAAGTTCATTACTCTTATAACATAAGTAATTTATTTAAAAAACAAAAATCACTCAAGAAAAATTTCTATTTAAGCACACATAAATAACTAAGAATTGAGCAATGCTCAAATGGGGTTTTTGCTGCCTCTCTTCACTCTTTGTATTTGGAAAAAACTATTTGACGAAGAAGAATTATTTTTCTTTTATAGATGAGTGATGATTAGAGTTGAAATATCATTGGACCAGATGTCCTATTTAGTACAAGCAATGCCTGCAAGTTTTTTACATAAGAGAACAAAATTGTGCAGATATACGTGCCAACTATTCTATCTATGAACATCCAGGGACCTAGTCCCTTGCAGTTAGCAACTTATCATCAAAACTACATATAACAATTTTCCCCCTTTTTGATGATGACAAACCAACCAAACAACTTTGAGCACATCCTTCATATTTAATTAGTGTGATTACCATTCTGAAGATGAATGTTCCCCCTATCATCATGCTTCCACCATCATAAAACACAGGGACCTAGTCCCTTATTATCATGAGCCTTCATTTAGTACATTTTTATATTTTCCCCTGCCAACATGCCTTTCTTCTTTCACCTATTTATTCAGAACGTCACTTACTTCCCCTATCAATATGCCATTCATATTTGCTACTCAATTCACCTGGTACCTGATCCCTACTACATGAACTCAGTATTATCCCTTTTGGCATCATTGAAAAGTGACTACAATAAACCAAGAGTAAAATTAGCATAAATTAGTTAACTTATGGACACTTTGGCAACACTAACATGAAGAATAACTTTGCAATTTAAAGGGAACAAATGTAACACACAAAGAAAAAATTCATTTACAAGTAGAGGATAAGTATCGTACCTGTGCATAATTTAAATGTTCTAGGGAAAAAGCTATAGTAATCAGGAAGAATTACAAGTGAAGAACTGGGAACAGATTTTAAAGGAATAGGGTCAGGTTGTAGTTGAGATGCCTTATCTCTGCATTCAAGCTAAGGAACTCATCAGTTAAGATTGACACCCTTTTCTTTAGTTCAACATTCTCAGTTCTGGGCATTTTAGTGTCATATGGGCTTCTTTCAGTGAGATACTGAATTGTCACCTAAAGCTTGCTATTTTCTTCATCCTTGGTAGCTAGGTTGAACTTTAGTTTCTCTATTTCCTTATTGATATTCCTTTGATAAATGTTACCTAATTTGACATGCTCAGTTTTGACCAGTGTTTTCATGTCAAGCATTTGAACCATAGATCCTTGGCTTCCAAAATCACAGACAATGCCATAATGATCAAGTACTTTGTTCAGCCAATATCTATAAGGCATGCCATGCTTTCCATTTTTCTCAAGAACTACTTTGTGAATGTGTTATATTATTAATATAGGTAGATTAATGAACTTAAAGAAACTAAGGCATTCCATCACATTTAAATCAATGGCCGAGGCAATGATTTTTTTATGACCTAGGTAGAATTACCTTGTTCACAAAGTCAAAAATTAATTGAAACTCACTCTTGAATGAGTTACTATTTACCGCAACCATAAATTTCCCATTTACCTTGGATGCATTTGCTAAGAAGAAGGCAGTTGCTTGGAGACAGTTCTCACCCCATATATAGGAACTTTTAAAATTCTTTCCAGTGTTCCCTCATTCAGCTTTATTTTCTTTACTTAGACTTGTGCAGTTAGATTCGTCTCATAGTTTGAGAATTCTTAAGTAAAATAGAATTCCCTGACTATCTCATAAAAAATAGTAGGAATAGGTACTTCCATGAGAAGCATCCAACCTAGATGTTTAACCATCTCAACTAATTCCGCCATACTAGGTTCTGTTAGCACATTTGAATAAAAAATCCTTCCCGTTAATATCTTTTGATTCTTCAAGAACTTGTTTCTAAATTCCTTTAATTCAACCTTACTTTTATCACTATTCTTTTTTCTAGTATAAGTTATCACAGATTCTATTTTTGCTACTTTTCTATTCTTGGGACCAGGTCCCTCAAGAGTCAGCTATTTCTCAGTAAAACTTTTAGACCATTTACTAGAGATTCTTGGTGTTTTACTAACATTGTTTTCTTGTGATCAACTATGGTATTTCCTAGGCTATTTGATAATAATATGAAGTTTTCAGCAATCCAGGTTTCATCCATCACAACAACATCAGAATAGTTTTAAGGATTCAGTGATGATTTTTCATCAACAGGCTGAATGATAAAGGTGTTATACTTTGGAATAGTAAAGAAGGAGGTTTTTTAGGAAAATTTGGGAAGGGATTTTTCATAATGCTAAGCTTAGAATCCTTTGAAAAACATGAAAATGGGAGAGATGCTGTGATCAAAAAGGTCTTAGAAGGGTTATTTAGAATTTGGATTTTCCTTTTCGATACGAGAAGGAGTGCGTGCAACAAGATTTAAGGAATAATGAACACCAGGAATGGTTTTCTTGTGGGAACAAGGTAAGATCAATTTTAAATTTTAGGTGACTCATCTTCCCTTTTAGAATAAGACAACTTTTTTCTAACACAAGGATAAGGAGGACACAGTTTTTTCTTAACAAAACAAACAAAATTGCACATACAAGATACTAACTTGAGAGATGGGACGAGGTCCCTCTCTAGATTGTGTGAATCCTTAACTTTGCGCTTATCATATCTTTCCACCTCCAAAGTTATTCCCATGGGTGTATACCTCCAAAGGTATGGTACTGAGTTAGACCAATATGCACCTATTCTACCAAGGATACCTACCTCTTGAACATAGACAACTTTTGAGAAGATACACTGATTCACATATTAGGTCCAGTCAATTGAATCACTGCTTGCTTCAAATTTTTATCCTCAGCACACTCCCTATTTTAGAACTATTAAGATATTAGCCATTAGTTATGAGAACTAGGTGTATGTATTTTATTCATTCATACCCCTCAATCTCCTTCTTTTGAGATGATTCCTTTGGGACTAAGTCCCTGAGAATTCTATCATGACCATTTCTTATTTGTCCTCTACTTGAGCTAGGATTAGTGATTGGTATTCTGAATTAATATAATTCTCATATGCACCTTTTAGCCTTTTACCATCATCATTATGAATGGATTTTTCAATTACTAAAACTTTACTGCCACTAGGGATCAATAGTTTTTCTGACTAATCAGGAGCTCCGTGCACTTCTTACCATAAGAATTTCATCTTTGTTTTTCCAGGGACTAGGTCCTTTGAAATCAACCATTTCAAAATGAGACACTTCCACTTGAAGTGTCTTGAGAAAGAGAGAAAAATCAGACTTTCTAAAGTTAAACTTTGAGCACTTAGTAATGAACTATGTCTGATTGGAATCCCTTTTATCATACCTGGAATCATGATCACAAGTTAAATTTAGGAACTCACTTGAGTTTGAGTTCAAAGTAGGAGGACAATGGTGTGATCAAATCCCTTTTGGACCATCTAGGTAGAGAGTTCCTTTTCATAATTTTTTGAGGCTTGAAACCCATAGAATGTGCATTCCCTTGCTGAATATATCTGGAACCATTCATTCTATCTCTAATCTAGCTTTGATAATTTTCCTTTGTGTGCCCATCTCTTCCATAATGAGTACATAGAGACTTGTGGACCTTGTTCTTAGCATCATGAGCAACCTTCCCTTGAGACCCATGAAATTGGGTTCTTTCTTGATAACCAAGACCCTTCCTATTATTAGCACCTTGACTAGTTAAATTAAAAAGGACCCAAGAGGATGTAGTCCAGTGTAGAGGTTTTTCAAATTCTTCCCTCAGATGGATCAGGTCCCCCTCCAACTCCTCATTCTTGTAAAGTGTAGACATAAGATGCTTTTAGGAATCCTATAATTTTTCATCAAACTCAACCTGAAACTTTGATGCTTATTTCTTCCCTTACTCTCAGAAGCATCTACTTTCTCCAGTTGACTCTCCAAGCTCAGATTTTCAAATTTGAGATTTGCAACCTATTGCTCAGTTTTAGATATCTAAAGAGTCAAAGCTATCAATTCCAGCTCCTAATCTTCTATCTTTCCTTCTAGAGCATTATTTTTCTCTTTATCACTATACTAGTTGCTTTCTAAAAGTTATTAACTAAGCTTAAATTTTTAGATTTCAGCTTTGCAACTAGTTCCTCAATATCAGATATCTGGAGGGTTAGAGCTATCAACTCAAGCATTTGACTTTCTACGTTTTCTTCCTGAGGATTTTTTTCGTTAGCCATTTTACACATGGAATCAATCAACATATTGGTAACCCTTTTTATTTTACTAGAAGATTAATTCTCTAAGTTTTCTTTAATATTAGAAAGTGTTACCTCATTTACTTCTTCATCTTAAGTGTTTTCCATAAAAGTAAATAAGGAATCAAAGCTCACTTTCCCATCCTCCACTGCTAGTATGAAAACATCTTCCTGCTTCCCATCTTCCTCAGATTCACTAAAGGAATCTCTCAACATTTCTAGAGCCTGCCTTACTATATAATCAACTACAACCTTTTTGCTTAATTTTACAGGGATCTGGTCCCTTTTATTTCTTTTGTCACCACCAGTCTTGAGATATTAACGATAGTCCAATTTGTGCATTGGAAAATCCTTAATGAAGTGATTAGGACTTCTACATTTGTGACAAATCTCCGCAGTTCCTCCCTTTTTGTTGTTACTTCCACTTCTTTAAAATTGGCCACTTTTCTTCATAGCTTTCATACTTCTTTTTGCCAAATAGGCAACATCAGTGTCTTCTTCATTAGAGTCTGATTTTATTATGCTCAGTGCCAGAGATTTTCCCCTTTTTCCTTCCTTTCTTGTTCTTGCTGCTTCTTGAGTTCACGAGTCTTTAAATTTCTAATAAGCTCATCCATATTGTGAGTTTTCAGTTCCTTGACTCAGTAATAACATCTACTTTGCTTTCCCCAGATTTTGGCAGAACTCCAAGAATCTTCCTCACTTGCTTATACAATGGAATCACTTCTCTTATGCAGTGTATCTCATTTGTGATGGAAGTGAATCTTGTATGCATTTCCTTTATTATCTCTCCTTATTTCACTGTGAAAGTTTTATACTAGGTAGTTAGCATGTCAATTTTAGAATCATTCATATCTGTAGTTCCCTTATGAGCTATTTTCAAGCAGTCCTAGATTTTTTTTTAGCATTTTCACATGTAGAAATCTTATTGTATTCATCAGGCCCTATACCATAAACTAGCAATTTCTTGGCCTGGTAATTCTTTTCAACCTTTTTTATATCTTCATCATTGAAATCCCTCTTTCTTTTGACAACCATTCTTGTCATTTATTAATCTTTGACTTCTCTAATAGGAGCATGAGGACCATCAAGAATTATGTCCATCCGTTCACTATCCTCAGCCATAATAAAGTCAAATATCCTAGTTTTCTACCACCCATAGTATTATTCATTAAATCTAGGTTGTCTAGTGGTAGATTGCCCTTCATCCAGGTTAGGTGGAGTAGCCATACTGACCAAGACACTCTAGGTGTGAACCTTTTAGAGGGAACCTCGTTCTGATACAAATTGTAAAAACCCCGAGGTTTGCACCACACAGTGAGAGACCAGGTCCCTCAGAGTCAATCACAAAAAAAATATGGTAAAGTAACCAGGAATTAAGGAAAAGTGCAGGAAGAGTTAAAACACCAGATTTTAATGTGGAAACCCCTCTTGTTCAAGGAAGGAAAAAACCACGGCTTGCCTTCATAAACATCTCAAAATGCACTATAATAAAACTCTTGATTACAACCTTCACTGAACCTAACTCAAGGTTCCTTTCGCTTGTAATAACTCTACTATAAGCTCATCTTGATAAATTTTTCAAGGACCCTCTACACTGATTAACTCTAATCAATATCAAATTTAGGAAACTCTACCTAAGCACTATCTACTCAAAGACAAAAGTTCATTACTCTTATAACATAAGTAATTAGTTTACAAATCAAAACTCACTCAAGAACAATTTATATTTAAGAATACATAATCAATAAAGACAAAATATTCACCTAAACATCTCTGATCAAAATTGAGAGCAAGGGGTCACTACCTTTCCACAATCTCCCTTGCTGATAAAGTTGCTTCAGCTCTACTTGATATGCAACATAAAATTCTCAGACCAATGTTGGGATATATTATCCTAGAGCCCTAGTCATCTATTCAAAAGAGTACTACCAAAAATAAGCCTCAAACTCTGGCATTTCAGACATACCCACCGTGCTAACTTTGGGTTCTAGGTAGAACCCTTTCTTTGGTCTTTGGGTGGCAGGGGTGATGGCACTATCTCTCTCATAAATTTCCTATATCCTGGGGTATGCCTATTAGTTTATGATGGGCACCGGGTAAGTCTTAATCTATAATGGATCAATAGGTAGGGGAGAAAAAGGTACCTTTATTGGGGTATCACTGGAATCACTCTTTTTCGTTTTCTCATTATAAGACCACTCATGCTTATATTCCTTATTTTACGACCAACTATTTGCATTATCTACTTCTTTGCCCTCATCTTTGGGGAAAAATTCTGACTCACCATCCCCTTTAGACTGGGATTGTGAGTGTGGTGGTGTTTGGTTGGGGTTCTTCATTCTTGGCCAAGTGGGTGGAGGTGATTTACTGGATTAAGAACCTTTCATGCCCATAGGTAGACTCTTTCTTGGTTCCACCACCACTTCTAGTGGGTGTTCTTTAGTGGAGCAACTTGGATCATCATCAGTGCCATCATCCCTGAGATATCAAGTGGAGAGGCAACTTACTTCTATGTGGAATTCACCTTAGGTGCCATTGTACCTATTGAAGCACACATATTAGTTAATCCTAGGAAAAGGAAAAAAACAAGAAAAATGAATAAGTAGATTGTAGTAGCTAGGTACCCTATAAGTCAGGGTATGACTCGTTGCTAGAGGCTATGTGAACCGACCCGACCTGGGGCCCCTGTAGTAATGGGCATCCCAAGTTCGATCGAGACCGGAGGCCACCCCCATTACCCAACTCAACCTCCAGCTGCCTTTCCTGAGTAGGATGAATATAGAGTAACTGGACAAGGACTGATGTTGGAATAGGTATATTCCTAGACCAATCCTACCAAGTCATCCCGTCCACCAAACTGTACCATCCAAACCACCCAACCAACCCAATACCAAACCAAGGGCCATAAACCAGGCCATAACTAAATGAGATCCAAAACATAATATGATTAATCCCAAAATAAAATACGATGGAACAGTTAATAATTATGTCCAATGATGTTAGCCCAATACCACTGCCACTATTAAGGCCGACACTAATACCAATATTAAGGACTATACCAATACCAATCCTTCCCATACCAACCCGTAGAAGTACTACAAAGCCTCTAACCAAAAGAGTAAGAATATCCGGTTGGGACATGCCACCAACCAAACCCAAAACCAATATCCAAAAAAAAAAACAAATGTCTCAAAATATTCATAACATAAAATGGAGCCTTTCAGAAAGATAGAAGCTCACCACTTTAATCCAACACCTATCCCTGAGTCAATCACTATATAGAAGGAGTAAAATGGCCGATTCCTAAATAATATGGTTTTAAAGCCGCCTGAAGATGGGTTAGTGGGTAAACACTAGTATGAACTTAGGATAAGGATAAGATAATGACGTTTATAAAACCAAGTAAAACCATCCATATGAACATAAACCACACACACATATATATATATATATCTATTCCAGGAAAGGGAATCGAGTTTAGCATGCCTTTAAAACCTTTACCTGGGCTGTGTAGCTTTGCCGTCCTAAACCACCCATGGATTATATGGGTTCAGCTCTGCTGAAAGGGTTCCAGTTCGTGAAGCCACACGACTAGGGAAGAAAACCTCAGATGACTAGTATATCCCCTAAATATAAAGTGTTACATCATGTACACGGTCACTTGGACCAAACCTCACATCGAAAAATATGGGTTTCCAGTTTTGGTCCTCATGGGAACTCCACCTTCTACGACTTTGCTACACACCCTACCATGATTGCCCAATTAAAACCATTACCAAGCATCCAACCAATCTATTAACCATTTATTAACTAAGGCCATTAGTAGTGGTATCCTCATACCGACTATACTTTCATGTTTTGTCTATATCCAACTATATATAGGTTTACGGGATTCTATGTACCCTTCCATTAATCGTATTAAACCACTTGAGGGATTTCTATGTACCCCACAAGCATAACCATTTAGCCTTTTTACCTTTCTAAACTATTTAAACCATGAATAATTACTTTACCAAGTTTAAAACAAGCAAGAGTTCCATTAAAAATGATCAATGCAATGAAAACATCCTTATAGTCATTTTGTCAAACACATAAAGGGCATAATATAACCAAAACCAATTCCAATTACCATTTAACCATTCCCATGAAATCAAATTATCCAAAACCACCAATTAAGAATGTAAAAAATATAATTAAAACTATAGGAACCCACAACCAATCATTTATAATTAAAAACTCCCAAATTATAGTTGAAAACCCAAAATCATACAACAATGAAATCATAAAAACCATTCATAAAAACCATGCATTTAGTTGAAACTAATAGTGAGGGAAGAGAACATGCCTTAATTGATAAAGTAGACAAAGATAAACCACCAACAAGATCCCCAAATTAGTCCACTAGTTGAAACCCTATCTTCCTTGCCCAAAATCTCTTTAGAGAATTATAGAATGTTTAGAAAGAGTTTCTAAGGGTTAATAAATAGAATAATGGTGTAAATAATCTCACAAGTGAGTGATAAGTCATGGGGCCTTATTAGGGTAAGTGGGAAAATATCCAGAATACCCCCACTTAAATTGCACAAAAATCCCATTATAGGGATACGACTAACCCCTATGAGATGTACCCTCCTATATGAGTGGTACCCACTACTCGTACCCTTGGCCTCCTCCTTGGACCCAACACTACCCTCACAAAGTTTATTCATATGCATTATTATTCATGTTTTATGATCTTGAAGTCTTTTATTTCATTTAAGCTCAAGGTAAGTCATTTACGCTTAGCATGCAACATTTGAAAATTTACTTATACATATTCAGTTATTGTTTTACTGATGCATTCACCCCGATATACTCAATACATTCTAGAGATACTAACCCATATATATATTTATGTGCTACTTTGTTTTATAATGTAGGTTTTGATGCTCATTTTAAGCAGCACAATTGACTACGGACATCATCACCTACATCCCAACTTTTAGTGAGTCTCATAGTCTGAAGACCCAAATTTCTAGAATCTTGTTCATTAATGAAAGTACTTTTAGCTATTTGATTTTTGCTTATGTCTGAGTCAGCTAGGGCCTGTCCTAGTGGCTCTTTAGTTAGTAGTAGAGGCTTGTCAGATTGTGTATGTTTAAGTTCAAAGAATTTGTCTAAGGTTTTCAAAGTTAAAGACTTATGTTAAGATGTGGAGTTATTTTCCTTCAGTTTCTATAAATGTTAGTTTACTTATCATGTGAGTGTCAAGCTAAATTGATATCATGTGTTAGCTTAGTGCAATTAGTAGTCTTAAGCACCGTGTGATGTCCAGGGTGTACTTCTGAGGCATCACAAAATTGGTATCAGAGCCTAAGATTTTAAAGAGTCCTAGGGAGTCATAAAAGCCACGTTACGTAGAGTCTTGATCATGAATATGAAGTGTGTCATATTTATGAGGAAGAAGATCTAGAACAAGTTAGGAATCATCTTTTCTTTCATGATCTATCATTATTACAGTTGTATTTTTACCTTAGCTTATTCTTTTATATGAAAAAAATATGCCTCCTCGTCGAGCTGACACACGCAGAAATAGTGATCAACCACCCCTGTACGCGGACCCTCTGAATAAGATTGTATCTCATGCTGAATTTCTGGCTGTTTTTAAGCATTGGCCCAAGCTGTGAATGTCAATGTTCAGGGAAACCTGAAGGCAGCAGTCCCACTTTAACAAAGTGGTAATTTAGCTCCAGCCACAATTTAGGACTTTATGAGGATGAATCCACCCAAGTTCCATGGGTCAAGGTGGATGAAGATCCTCAACTCTTTATTTATAAGGTGAGAAATATTACTCAAATTATGCATGTTGCAAAAGAGAAGAGTGTAGAGTTGGCATCATATAGGCTGAAAAATATTGCTTATGATTGGGTTGTTATGTGGAAAGGAGGTAGGGGTAAGCATGCAACTCCTATGAGTTGGTAGGTATTTTAGAATACTTTTCTAGACAGGTTCTTCCTATGTGATATGAGGGAGGATAAATTTGAAGAGTTCATAACCCTGAAGTAGGTCTCTATGACAATGAAGGAGTACTGCATTAAGTTCACTAAGTTAGCTAAGTATGCTCCCGAGTTGTTATCTGACTCTCGAGCTTATTTGAGAAAGTTTGTTACTGGGATGTCTGATTTTGTGGTAAAGGAGTATAGTACTACCATGATTATTGGAGACATGGAAATTGCTCAGTTGATGACGACGCAATCTCAATAAATTGAGGCAGAAAAGTTGAAGAAAGAAAAGAAGAAAAATAAGAGAGATAAGACTAGACAATTTGAGTATATTAGCCAAGATTTAGAGGGGGAAATCATTCATATTTTTAGGGTCATTCATCAATGCCCTTAGATATAGGACCCGACAGTAGAAGTGGGGTGGGTCTTTAAATTCCAGATATTAGAATAGTCTATGTTGGAGGCCCAGTTAACCAACATGTACAAAGTGTGGCAGGACCCATCCTGGTAAGTATTTAATAGGCAAAGGGGGTTGCTATGGTTGTGGAAAATTGGTCCATAGGATCTAAGAGTGTCCATATGCTAAGTAGGGAGGCAGAGAAATTCATCCTTAGACACAGGCTACTAATCCATCAGCTCAGCCAGTCGCCTAGTTCCTCCACAGGGCACATCGTCTAATACTAGTGGTGGTCAATGCAAGAATTGGTTCTATGCTTTACCATCCTGTTAGGAGTAAGAGAGTTCACCAGACATTTTCACTGGTATGCTTTGTGACTACCACTATGATGTATATGCCTTGTTAGATCAGGGGTCGAACCTCTCTTTTGTAACTCCATTAGTTGCTGTAAATTTTGGGGTAGGTCTTGATAATCTCTTGAAGCCCTTCTAAGTTTCTACCCTGGTGGATGAGTCAATTGTTACTAGATGAGTCTATAGGAAGTGTCTTATCACCGTTCTCCATAAAATGATACCAGAGAACCTAAAAAAGTTAGATATGGTGTATTTCGATATTATTCTAGCATGGATTGGTTCTATTTATGCTATATATCAATAAATTATTACACTCGCGTGGTGAAGTTTCAATTTACTTATGAGGTAATTTTTGAATGGGAGGGTAGTTTTATGTTTCCCAAAGGTCATTTTATCTCTTATCTTAAGGCTCGAAAGTTCATATCAAAAGCGTGTATCTACCATTTAATTCAAGTCAAAGATACCAAGTCTGAAGCCCCAACAGTTCAATCAATCCGTGTAGTCAATGAGTTTTCTGAGGTCTTCTCTGAAGATTTGCCAAAGGTACCTCCAGATAGAGAAATAGAATTTGATATTGATTTTCTTACTGATACCCAGTCCATTTCTATCCCTCTATATCGTATGGATCTAACCAAACTTAAAGAGTTAAAGGAGCAGCTTACGGACCTCTTAGACAAAGGTTTCATTAGATGAAGTGTTTCTTCGTGGGGTGCTCTAGTCTTTTTCATGCACAAGAAAGATGGCATCCTCAGAATGTGTATAGATTATAGATAGCCAAACAAGGTTACCATCAAGAGCAAGTATCCCATTCCTAGAATCAATAATTTGTTCCATCAACTTTAGGGTACTTGGTGGTTCTCCAAGATCGAACTTAGGTCAGGATACTACCAGCTAAAATTTTGGAGAGAAAGATATTCCAAAAATAGCTTTCTGAACAAGGTACGACTATTTTGAGTTTGTGGTTATGTCATTTAGACTAACAAATGCTCTTGCAGCCTTTATGGAATTGATAAACAAGGTCTTCAAGCAGCACTTAGATATGTTTGTCATTGTATTTATAGATAACATACTCAGTGTATTCCAGGAGTGAGGATGAACATGCATGTTTGGTAAATGTAAATTTTTATTGGAATCTGTTACCTTTTTGGGGCATGCCATTTCAGGGGCTGGTATTCATGTAGATCCTCATATGACTAATGCAGTAAAGCACTGGCCTAGACCCATCACTCCATATGATATTTGGAGCTTTTTGGGTTTAGCTGGATATTATAGAAGATTTGTCGAAGGGTTCTCCTCTATAGACACACCATTGACTAAGTTTACCCAAAAGAAAGTGAAGTTCATATGGTCAGATAAGTGTAAGAAAAGTTTCCACAAGTTGAAGGGTAGATTGACTTTGGCTCCAGTATTAGTTTTATCGGGGGTTAGATAGATTTGTGGAGTATTGTGATGCTTCTAGAGTTGGGTTAGGTTATGTATTAATGCATAACAGGAGAGTGATATGTTATGCCTCTAGGCAACTTAAGGATCATAAAAAGAATTACCCAACTTACGATTAGGAGTTAGATGTTATGGTTTTTGCCTTGAAAATTTAGAAGCACAACCTTTATGGTGTGTATGTTGATATTGTACTAACCATAAGAGTCTTCAGTACATATTTTCTCAAAAGGAGCTGAATCTTTATTATAGAAGGTGGTTGGAGTTGTTGAAAGACTATGACATGAATGTACTCTATCATCTAGGTAAAGCTAATGTAGTGGTAGATGCATTGAGTAGGCTGTCTATGGGTAATGTGTCCCATGTGAAAAATAAAGAACGAGAGTTATCTAAAGAAGTGCATAGGTTTTCCCATTTGGGAGTATACTTGCTCGACACTGATGATGGAGGAGTAGTAGTTCAGAATGGCTTGGAATCATATTTTGTAGTAGAAGTGAAAGAGAAACAGCAAAATAATTCCATACTTAGCCAAGTATTGGAAGCAGTCCAGCAGCAGAAGCTCGAGGTTTTATCCCGAGGAAGAGATGGTGTACTTCGCTATCAAGGTAGGCTTTGTTTTCCAAATGTAGATGGGTTGAGGGAAAGGATACTGGCCAAGGCTCATGGTTTCAGGTATTCTATTCATTCGAGTGCTACATAGATGTATCAATACTTATGGGAAATTTATTGGTGGAATGGTATCAAAAGGGACATAGCCGAGTTTGTAGCCAAGTTTCCCAATTACCAGCAAGTTAAAGTTGAACACCAAAGGACAGGTGGTATGTTGCAAGAGATTAGTATCCCTAATTAGAAGTGGGACATAGTGAATTTGGATATCATCATAGGGTTTCCTCACTTAAGACGTCATCATGATTCAATTTGGGTTATAATTGATCGAATGACTAAATCAACCCATTTTCTACTTGTCAAGACTTTAAATACTGCAGAGGATTATGTTAGACCGTGATTTATTGAGGCTTCATGGGATACCCTTGTCCATTATTTCAGACAGAGGCACACAATTCACCTTGTACTTTAGGCAATCTTTTCAGAAGAGCCTTGGTAAAAAAGTTAAGCTTAGTACTACTTTTTATCCACAGACCGATGGTTAAGTTGAATGCATAATTCAGACATTAGAAGACATGCTGAGGGCGCATGTTTTATAATATAAAGGAAGTTGGGATGACCATCTAACTTTGATTGAGTTCACTTATAATAATAGTTATTATGCTAGCATTTAGATGGATCCATTTGAAGCATTGTATGGGCATAGGTTTAGATTACCTATAGGATGGTTTGAGGTTAGTGAAGCAACTTTGATTGGACCAGATTCTGTTCATAAATCTATGGGAAAGTTTCTGTTGATTCGTGAGAGGTTGAAAACTGCTCAGAGTTATCAGAAATTGTATGCTGATATAAGAAGGAGAGAGCTAAAATTTGAGGTGGGCAATTAGGTGTTCTTAAAAGTGTCACCTATAAAGGGAATAATAAGATTTGGAAATAAAGGAAAGTTGAGTCCTCGATTTTTTGGTCCGTATAAGATAGTAAAACATGTAGAAGAGGTTGGTTACGAATTGAATCTTCCGTTAGAATTAGCTGCAGTTTATCCAGTGCTCCATATTTCGATGCTTAAGAAGTGCATTGGAAATATATTCTTAGTAGTTCCCCTAGAGAGTATTAGGGTCAAATATAACTTGTCGTAGAAGGAGATTCCTGTGGAGATACTTTATAGGCAGGTCCGAAGGCTAAGGAATGAGGAAGTAGCATCAGTAAAAGTTCTTTGGAGAAACCAACTGGTTGAAGGGGCTACTTGGGAATTTGAATTAGACATGATGACTAAGTATCCTTACCTCTTTTCCTCCAATTCAGTTCATACCTAAGGTAAAATGTCATTTCCAACAAGTTCTTTCTCTTAAAGTCTATTTAAGTACTCCTATATCGTATCTTATGTTGTGAAAAATTGAGTCCTTGTGGCATTATTAGGATTGATTATAAATTCAATGTGGTGATTTTGATTCTTTTCCAAAATCCAAATCCTAGTTGAACCACATTCGAGGACGAGTGTTGCCAAGGGGTAGATATTGTAATACCCCATGTCTGGAAGCTACTGTAAAACATACGACTCAATCTCTTAAGTCATACATACATCATATAAATCGTATATAGTGAGTTGTACCCATGTCATTATGGGGTGATGTGAGTTCTTTTCAAGTTACTAGTTGACCCTAAAGACATCAAGCATGATACGAGTGGTATGAAGGGAAGTAGTGAGTTTATCAGTGTAGGCTCCCTAAGATTTTGTCCAAGTCATGAGTGGGGGTCTATAAGTCATATGGAGATGTTACTAGTTGTAGGTTTAGACTCGTATGTTGACCAGTGTATACCCTCTTAGATGCTTTCAAGCTTACGAGTCATGATGCCAAGTCATACCTTCACCATATGAGTCGTATGGTTGACTCGTAAAGACTGACGATCAATTTTTCTGAATGTTTTTTTAAAGGGCCTTTTGGTCTTTCTACTCCTCTTATAACTCCAATCCACAACCTATAACCCCCAAAGAGGCATTATTGTCCTCTATTCCTCAGTAAATTAAAAATACTTTCCTCCTCCCATCTTCAAGAACATCAAGATTAGGGTTTCTCCCACCAAGTCACCTTTCAAGTCCCAAAGTTCAAGCTCGTTCACAAGTTAAAATATTTTGGGTATGTGAGGTTTAGGAACAAGGATAATCTTCCATCCTTGTGCCAAAAAAGTATGATTTTAAGATTGAATTTACTTGTTTTCAATTAGGGTTTATACCCCAATAACGATATTCTTAAAGTATGACACTACCATGTGATTGAAAGATTTAAGTGCAACAAGGTTTACATATATTCATGTTTTTACTTGTGAGTATTTATAGTGTGATTTGAATTTATTATCTTGAATGGGATATTGTTGAAATATTTCAAAGTGATTATTGAGCATAATTTTTTGTTATGAATTTCTATGAAACCAAGCATGAATTCCCTGTCCTAAGTACAAGTACTGAGTTTAAAAGAAGTTTATGCTCTTAAGTTCCATTTATATGTGTTATAACATGATTTAAAGAAAAGATTGATCTTTTGACCTAAAGATAAGAAATGGAATACACAACTGTTGATCTTGATTACAAGTTAAAGTAAAGAGATGCATAACTGGTTTTCATTCTATAAACCCTTATGCTATTTTAAGTTGGATTTCTTAAGTGTGGATATATAAGTTTTTTTGGAGTAGTATTTAGCGCCGAGAATGGAATGCAGATGAGCCTATCCTAAAATCCTAGAAACTATGACCCACCATAGGTTAAGATTTTTCCAAATATGGATGAAGTTTAGTGATCACTTAAGTTAAGGTTCTATTTCGATGGCAAGGATAGAAAAACTCTCCTCAACGTGGGTAAGACATTGGACTCCGTGATAGCTCAATGGTTTATGTCAGTTAGAAGAATTTCTCATAAGAAAGAATAAAAGTAAAGATTTTAGAAACTAAGTGTTATGGCTCACTAAGTTTACTCGCATGCATTATTATTCATGTTTAATGATCTTGCATTCTTTTATTTCATTCAAGCTCAAGGTGAGTCATTTATGCTTAGCATACATCATTTAAAAGTTTACTTATATATATTTAGTTATTGTTTTACTTATGCATTAACCCCCTACATACTCAGTACATTCAAGAGATAGTGACCTATATATATATGTCTATGTGCTATATTGTCTTATAATGTAGGTTTTGGTGCTCGTTTCCAGTAGCATGATTGACTACGGGCATCATCACCTACATCTCAAATTTTGGTGAGTCCTTATAGTCTGAGGACCCAGCTTATCAGACTCTTGTTCATTGATGAAAGTACTTTAACTATTTGATTTTCATTTACGTTCGGGTCAGCTGGGTCCTTCCTAGTGGCTTTCTAGTTTGTCATAGAGGCTTGTCAGACTGTGTATATTTAAGTTCAAAGAATTTGTTTAAGGTTTTCAAAGTTAAAGACTTAAGTTATGATGTAGAGTTC
Organism: Capsicum annuum; assembly: GCF_002878395.1. NCBI lineage: Eukaryota > Viridiplantae > Streptophyta > Magnoliopsida > Solanales > Solanaceae > Capsicum > Capsicum annuum. The sequence continues at coordinate 9,407,827 of NC_061112.1, read as the reverse complement.
TTTACCATTAGTTTATATAAATGTTAGTTCACTTCTCATGTGAGTTTCAAGATAAATAGATATCACGGGTTAACTTAGGGCTATTAGTAGTCTTAAGAATCGTGTGACATCCAGGGGTACTTATGAGGCATTACAGTCTTCCCCTTCCCGATCACTATAAGTCGTATGGTGAGATAATGACTCGTAGTGTGACCAGATACCAAGCACCTTTTGCACGCATGTTCCCAGTGGCTACGAGTCATGTAACAACTCATTAGGTGACCCTATGAGTTATTATGAGCCTTATAGCTACTATTGCATGGATGTTTAAAGGGTTTGATTTTCAATTTTCACACACCCAATGGGTACTCAGACTTCCCATGAGTTAAAAATGTACAATACACTCTTAATTCACCTCATTTCCAATTTTAAGAACAAATTTTATTTACTTCCCCCCATTTGTATTCATAATCATCAGATCTCTAGAACAAGTTTATGGGTTTTCACCTATGCACACAATTTACCCAAGGAATCCAAGTAGTTTCTACCATATTTAGGATCATCTTAAGATATAAACTCATTAAAGCATATATATTACTTGAATATCTTGCTTGGATCCTTTGATTTTTTTTGAATTTGCTCTAGTTCTTGAGAGACACAGCTTTTTTGGGAGAATTGCTTTTGAATTTTGATGATAGAGGATGAATTTAGAGTATATTTTAGGATTTATTGAATGGATTTGGGAATTGTGGGAGTCAAAGACATTTAAAATGGAAGGAAGATTAATTATGGAACTTAATTTTTTTTTCATTTATTTCATCTGAATTGTGTCGGGTCAACCCGTCAGACCCACGATGTCCGGTCTAACGATGGGTCATTATGATGACTCATAGCCACTGAATACTAGTTTTATATTCCCTCCATTATGACTAGAAACTTACCTAAGTTCTCCAGTCATGACGACTCAAGGTGACGAGTCATTGTCACTAACAACGACTTTCCGTGAGAATTACCATGACTCTAGAAAACTCTTACCTAGGATTGGATTGGGACCCTAATCCCTACGATTATGGTGATGAGTCGTAGGGTGACCCTACCACTCGTAGGGTCCTAAGTAGGGACCTAGCACCAAAAGAAATTTTCTGGTCTTTTTCTGCAATTTCCAGCCCTGCACAGTTAACATACAAGTCACCCTATAATGTAATAATTACAAAACACGGGTTTCCTTCCACGCAATGCTTGATTTAACATCACAACATGGCATGGATAATTTGGATACTCAGACTTCACCAATCATTCCATGGGTTGGCTCCCATGAAGAGCCTGATTTAATGTTACAGCATAACATAGTTGCCTTGGTTACTCAGACTTTTCCAAGACTCTTATCAATACATACTTTCACCTCATCAAGTTTCCCATATAGTGTTTCACCCGTTTCCCATTCACATTTAATGAGACTTCACCATCACATTTCAACTCTTAGCAGCATATGAAAAAGACCTTAGCATGATGAAAGGTCCATACCACCTGGACTTTAACTTACTAGGAAATAAGCAAAGTCTTGAATTATACAACATGACCAAATCATCGGGCTCAAACACTTTTTTTTCAATCTTCTTAGCATGATATCTTCATCTTTTCTTTGTACAGAGCAAAACTCTCATAATCACAAAGCTGAAATTCATCCAACTTATTTACCTTGCTTATCCTTAATTTAGTTGCTTCATGCCACTCCAAATTGAGCTTTGTCAATGCCTATAGTGCCTTGCGCTCAAGTTCAACCGGCAAGTGGCATACCTTGCCGTGCATAAGTTGACATAGAGAGGCACCTATAGGGGTCTTAAAATTTATCTGGTAGGCCCACAAAACATCATCTAAATTCCATGACCAGTCAGTCCTGTTATCATTTACAGTATTTGCTAATATGGATTTGATCTCTTTATTGGAGACCTCAACCTACCCACTCGCTTATGGATGGTATGGTATTGGTATATTATGCTTAACACCATATTTTTAGAGTAGGTCCTTGAAAAGGCGATTGCAGAAGTGACACCATATGGGAAGCACAACCGCCTCCACCCACTTTAAAACATAGTCGCCTGTCACTAGAATGTACTTCATCCCATAGGAGATGACAAATGGACCCTTGAAATCAATTCCCTATACATCAAATGACTCCAAATCTAAGATAGGTATCATGGGGAGTTCATGATTTCATGAGATATTGCCTTGTCTCTAACACTGGTCATAGGCTTGAGCAAAGTCATAAGCATCTTTGTTGATAGTTGGCCAATAATACCCATACTGCAGAATTTTGTGGGTTATGTGGGTACCACTATACCTCTGACTGGTAAGGAATGACAAGCATCAAGGATTCTCATGATCTCCATCTCAAGAATATATCTACGAACAACACCATCCGCAAAAATTTAAAAAAGATAAGGCTCATCCCAAAAAAATTTTCTCACCTCATGTATGAATCTCTTTCTCTGCTAGAATGACAAATATTTTGGAAAAAAATCACTTACCAAAAAGTTGGAAAAATTAGCAAACCAGGGGATTAATTCTTGAGATGCTACCAAGACTTGCTCATCTAGAAAATTATCATCTATGTCAAGTTCATCCCCTGACTTCTGGATCCTCCTCAAGGTGAGATAAGTGATTAGAAACTTGATTCTTAGTGCCTTTTTGATCATTCACCTCAAAGTCAAAATCTTACAACAAAAGGACCTAACATATCAATCCAGGTTTGACATCTTTCTTTGATATTAGATACGTGTGTAGTTGACTTTGGTCCCTATTAAATAGGATTGGAATTTCTCAAAGAAAAAAACCACCGCAAGTTACTCCTACTTAGTGACTGTATAGTTCTTCTATGTTGGGTTTAATGCCTTGCTGGCATAATAGATTAAGTGAAGTATTTTCTCATATCTTTTACCTAGGACATCACCCAAGGCCACTTTGCTAGCATCGTATATAACCTCAAATATTAAAGACCAATTAGGGGATACAATAAATGGAGTCGAGATCAATCGTGTGTTAAAGAACACAAGTCCTTGAGACATGCATCATCAAATACAAATTTCACTTCCCTCTCTAAAAGCTTGCATAGAGGATTAGCAATTTTAGAGATGTCCTTGATGAACCTCTTAAAAAACCCAGCATGACCTAAAAAGCTTCGAATACCTTTGACTAAAACCGGAGGTGGTACATCTTCCATCGCCTCTTTATTTGCTCTGTACACCTCAATCCCCTGCTTTGACATTTTGTGACAAAGAATAATATACTCCTTCACCATAAAAATGCACTTCTCCCAACTAAGCACCAAATTATACTCCTCATATCTTTAGAGTGCATTGACCAAATGGGATAAACAGTCATCAAAGGAGTCCCAACTACCCAAAAGTCATCCATGAATACATCTATAGTGTCCACCACTATGTCAAAAAATATAGACATCATACTTCTCTAAAAGGTGGTGGGAGCATGGCATATTCCAGATGGAATTTGCTGGAACGCAAAAGTACCATAAGGGAAAGTAAAAGTCATCTTTTCCTGATCCTTGAGAGCAATAGAAATCTGATATTATCCCGAGTACCCAACAAAAAATAATACCAAACCCTATCTACTAGTCTGTCAAGTATTTGATCCATAAATGGCATAGGGAAATGGTTCTTGTGAGTCCAAGTATTCAACTTCACGTACTCTCCATTAATTAACCCATCTCATGGAAACCAATTCATTCTTCTTGTTTGGGACCATAGTGATCCCACCCTTCTAAGGTACACATTAAACTAGGATGACCCACTTGATGTCCGCAATGGGGTAAACCACTCCAATATCTCGATACTTGATGATATCTTTCTTTACTGCCTCCTACATAGAAGGATTCAACCAATGTTGATTCTCAAAACTGGGTACACAATCCAGCTAAAGCTATATCTTATGAGTGCAAATATTGGGTAGAATCCCCACAATGTCTGCAATAGTCCATCCGATTGCCATTTTGAACCTCTGCAACACTGAGATTAATTCTTCAACCTATGTCTTCAATAAATCAGTAAAAATAATTACCAAAAAGGTATTGTCGGCCCCCAAAAATACATAATGCAAGTGAGATGGGAGGGCCTTTAATTCTAAGGCTAGTGGCTCCTTAATATATGGTCAAGTCAAAGGAGTGGTTCTATTCTTTTAATCAAGATCTAGATTCTTTAGAGCATAATTATAAGAACCTCTACCATACAATGCACTCACTATTTCATCATACTCATTAATGCCATCGCTGTTAAAGTTTAGGATAATTACTGCTAATGTCTCAACCCCAAGTCTCTTTTCACTAGGCACAGTCACTGCAACATCATCAACAGTATTAATCATGGACACCACTCTCAGATCCTTTGGCTGTCGCATAGATTGACATACATTAAAAGTAACTTGCTCATTATTGATTCTGAACTTCATCTTCCCTATCTCTATATAAACCAAGGCCCTACCCATAGCTAGGAAAGGCCTTTTTGAGATAATAGGGACTTTGAAGTCCACCTTACAGTCAAGGATCATGAAATCAGCGGGGAATATGAAGGATTTAACCTTCACAAAAACATCACACAAAATACCAATTGGTTTTTTCATAGTTCGGTCAACCATCAATAACCTTATAAATATATGTTTAGGTGCCCCCAACACTAATTGCTTGTACACTACCAACGACATCAGATTGATACTAGCTCCTAAAACACATAAAGCTCTAGAAAATTTGAAGGACCTAATCATACATGGAACAGTAAATGTTTGGGGACCTCCTTCTTCTCAACCAATAATTGAGAACCAAAGAAACTGTAATGATGAACATTATCAGTGGCTTAAAACTCACCGTCCGCTTGTTAGTAACGAAATACTTCATGAACTTAGCATAGACAGGCATCTTTTCCTATGCTTCTACAAGAGAAATATTAATAGACAATTTCTTCAACGCCGACAAGAGCTTCTTATACTTTTGTTCCTCTTGTTTCTTCTTCAATCTTTGAGGAAATTAAGAGAGAGGTTATGAAATGGTCTTTAACATAGGATCGAATACCTCCCCCTTTATTTTATCCTTCTCAACACCTCTATAAACACCCATTAATTTTTGTGATGACTCACCAATAGTTACCAACTTTTCAGATTCCACTTTGGTTTCCTCATCAATATCAATCACATTATTTCTATCTTCGTCTACTACATTTATGGGAGATCAATAGTGGCCTTACAACTTTGAGTGGTGATGGAAAAATAATGACTATTATTCTTCGGATTATGCATAGTATTACTTGGAAGAGTGCTCGGTTGAAGCTAATTTAAGGTCATTGATATCTGGATAAATTATTGTTCAAGATTCTTGATCGCAGTATAACGGGATTCCATTTTTTGGGTCAAACTTGAAATATCTACCTTAATCTCCTTAAGAAAACTTTCTTGACTTTCCAAACCCTTAACCAGCTCAGTGAGCAACACCTCCCTCATTGACTCAGTGTCATGTTTGTCGGTGGAACATAGGCACCACTCTTTCCTTATAATCATCCTTATATATCTTGTCACCATCTCTCTCTACTCTAATCCCTATATATATCCCTATTGTAGCTCCAACCTTGATTCCCCTGCTTTGAGTTATACTTTTTTGAGCAGATGATTGGCCCTTGGCTCAAAAACTTACCAACTCTCTATCTAGATACTTTACCTCTTCATCCATATTAGAATCATATGACCTAGAAGCTTTACCTTGTGCGTGCACAATATCAACCTTCTCAGAATTCATAGTTGTAAATTGTTTTGCCAGTAAGACAATCTCCGTCCTCAACAGTGCAACCTACTGAGCCACTGAATCATGCATAACTCTATGCTCTCCGAAAGCACCAACGACATAAGTGTCAGCACCTCTCTATGCCTTTTGATTATGCCACCCTTAGTTTAAAAGAGATATCTATTCTAAAAAATTTGATGCTACTTCCCAATGCATATTCATGAATGCTCCTCCAGTAATAGTATCGACCATAGCTTTGGAACTAGTATTCAGGGAATGATAGAAAGTTTTCAGCAGATTTCTCCCCAAAAATTCTGTGATTTGGCACTATCATCAACTTCATATTAAACCCTTTACAATCCAATATTCTAAAGGTAGAGGATATGACCTGCCTGGCTTTAAAATATGCCTCATACATGGTTTAGAATGTATTTGCCTAAATTATAGATCCTGTCCTTCAATTGTAGTATTTTGGCTAAAGGGAAGAAATAGTCTAAAATCTGCTTTCTCAACTAATTCCAAGTAGTAATGGACCCACGAGGTAGTTTCCCATACCATAATGTAGCTTTACCAGTTAGAGAGAATGGAAACAACCTGATTTTTAATGTTTCCTAACCCACCCCAGGTATATTATATGAAGTTAAAATTCTAACTAAATTAATGAGATACATGTTTGCATCATTAGTCAACAGGCTAGTAAACACAACTTTTAGATTAAACAACTTGATTATAGCATTAGTAATATCAAACATTCCCCCAGGGAAACTCAAGTGGAGTAATGCCTCCTATCTTGATAGGCTTTACATACCCTATGTCTTAATTTGGATCTTCATTAGTTGGAAAATACTGAAAAGCTGGGGGTAATAGAGCTCTATCTCTTCTACCTATATTGAGTGCTGCTTGATGATCTGCTTCTTGCCTCTATTTTGCTATTTCTACCACTTGACCTGCACACTAGGTAGACATATTAACCCTCATCATATTTGCTTTTGCTAATAACCGTATAGTAGTTTATATAGTTTTCTCCTGAGGAGGTGGGGGAGGCAAATCATGTGGATCATCTTGAGGCAGATCATAGTGAGATTTATTATAGTGCTGTGATATCCTACGATTCTTTTGTTGGATTCTTTCTAGCTCTGGTTCAAATGGGATCAAGGGGTTACCTTAACTCCTAGTACTGGACATACACTGGTGTATGCCCCAAGAAGAATAGAAAAATAAAATCAAAGAACCTCAACAACTTCAATCAATAAATCCGCAATCATATTTCCTTACAACGGTGCCTAAATTTGTGTTCACCCAAACTATACACTCTAAGAAGATAAAATATAGTTGCTGTCAAATTATAGTAACCCTATTAAGTTGGAGTCGATCCTACAGGAAATAGGTCAAATCTATCTCTCAAATTTACTGAAGTGTCTGAAAGTACATAAAAGTAAATAAGGGTAATTTGAAGTAAATAGTAAAAAGTAACAAGTCTTAAATGCTTTTAGTTGTAAACAATTAGAGATGAACACTAAGACTATGTTTCCCTAGTCCTCTAACTTCATAGGTTTATCGTGCTCTATCCAACTATCCTAAAACCACACATACAGAATCTGACAAGATATGTATTACCAACCATCTAGTGAATGCTTTGATAAATCTCACTTTTCATCATTTGAGTCTCAGGGTATCGCCTTACTAAACCTTGTATTTGATCCCTGTTTAACTATCACCTTTTGAAAATCAATTCATTAGACAAGGGTTGATAACCTCGAATCACTATTATAATCCTCTTTTTCCAATCTCAATTGCTCTTGTGAAGACGATATTGAATACAAGCTAGCTCTTAGCATTGTCCAACACTAAGAAAATAGTTAAACTAGAGAAGATCATAATGTCAGCACAAACAATGATCTAGACGAATCTCACACTTCCCCTACTTCATTATTTGCTAGGGTTCTTATAATCCTAGTTAAGAGATTTAGGTGCTCGTAGTTTCAAAACAATCCATGGATTCAGTAAAGAAAGAATATAAGTAAATAACAATAATGGAATAATAAAACCCAAAGTCTCAAATTAATTACCCAACCAAAAACCATGAATAAGAGTATTCTAAGATCAAAAGTCAATCTTGAAATCAATATATGTTTGTAATAGTATAAAGTGAATAACCTTTTACAAGAGTATCCAATGGGTATTTATAGTTTCTCAAAATAATAAAGATAACCTAACCAAAACAAAATAGGAAAACAAAGTCTGCAGTGGTCATGCCTCAGGAAATGAGTCGTTTGGACTAACAATGACTCATTGTCAGTTCCATTTGCTCTATTCTACACTTAGTAATGATGACTCATTATAAGATCATACAAGTCATTGGCCAGACTCGTTGTCACTCAAGTGGATTTTCACTTTTTAAAACATTCCTCACTGTTATCAACTCAATTTTTCCTTACGAGTCATGGTCTATCATGACGACTTGTGGTCACCTATTATTTTCACTTGGGCTTCAACTTGTATATCTTCAGGACTTTAACAAATTTTCTCAGATTGACTCCACAATATGACTTATTATCAAACCAATGAGCTGTAGCCATCCTTAACTTTAATCCTTGATTCAGTGGTCCTTATAGTTATCCTTACGACTTGGGCTATGAGTCATAGAGTCACGCAACGACTCATAGTCTAGTCTATGACTTTTATTTTTAGAGCCTTTTTCATCTTATTCTGATCAACTTACATTTCCAACCTAATTCTCCTGCAACATAGACAAAACACACATCATATATAACAAAATAGCTTAAGTATTTGAATATTTTCATCATTTTAAGCATTAACAGTTCCATGAAACCATGATACATCAAGGGTTAAAAAAGTAACTAGGGGAAATAAATGAGAGTGAGTGAGAATGAAATATGACTATGTACCAAAGTACTGTACTAATTATAGAATCCAAGGACATAGTAAGAAATGGTATTATATAATTTATCCCGAATCATACCCAAAGAAGGACAAAGAAGAGGATGAGGAAGAAGAAAAGGAGAAGGAGAGAAAGGGAGAAAAAATATAAGATGGTCAAAAAAACCAAAATCAAAAGATAGGAATGAAAAAAATAAGGAGTAGGAGCAATTCAAAGAGTAGAAGAATAAAAAGGCAGGAGAAGGAAAAGATATGGGAAAGAAAAGTTTGAGCAGACTTGAAATAGAAAAAATATTCAACAAGGGACCACTGAGGTAAGCATTGGTAACAAGTTTGATGCATTAGGAAATAATGGAGAAACATATGCTATACTAGGCAAACAGTCTAAAGGTGAAGAGGGAAATAAAAATCCAAAAAATTGGTGGAGGAAACATTGAAAGAAAAGGAGAAAGGCACATAGGACAGTGACACAATGAGCAAAGAAGAAGGAATCAATCATACAAAGAAAAATGAGGACATGCCTATTATAATTGAGTTACAAACTACGGAAAAATAAGGAAATAATGAGAATGAAGGTGATGCACAAAGAAATAACAGTGCAGTAAATAGAAAGGAGGGGAAGCAAGAGAAGAAGAAGGGGGAGAAAAAGAAAAAATCTTCAGGCAAACAAGTAAAGATTGATGATAACTAAGACAAATTCATTCCTGATCTATAGAAAATCACCAAGGAAGAAAAGCAACATAGAAGAGATACAGAGAAGGATGAAGAAATAGAGGAGAATATAAGTACAAAGGATGGGGATTGGACCCTAAGACAAATTAAAAATTAGGAGAGTGGTGTTAATAAAATTAAAAATCAGCCTTTATTCCTTCTTCAAGTTAAAACAAAGAGCAACAAAGATAAATCAGATGATCTTTATCATGATTTGGAAAGTAATTTTCTTGAATATAAGGCCTGTTAAATCTCAAAATGCTTTTGAAAGACTGATAGACTTGCATAGAAGACACAAGTACAATTTCATAGTTCATATAGAACCTTTTCAAGGCCCACAAGAGTTATATCAATACAAGAGGAGACTGAGATTACAAAATTCATACTGTAATTATGCCATAAGAATCTAGGTGACATGGGATGATAGTTGGACTGAAGATGTGATCAAGTACAGAACATCTAGCCATGAAATTTAGGAAGTACAATATTTATTTTTTAATTATATCGTCTATAAAATTGTGATGCTTTAGAAAAATTAAAGCCGTGGGAGGAATAGAAATGTTTAGTTGATGACAACTAGACGTGTTGGATGGTAGGTGAAGATTTCAATATGATATTAAATAATGATAAAAAGTAAGGAGGGCTAGAGTTTATTCAACATTAGTCAATGAATTTTAGTTTATGTGTAAATAACTGTGCTTTGATATAGTTAAAGTATACTGGAAGCAAATTCACAAGTAGAATGGTAGAATAAAAGGTGCCTACATCTTCAAGAGGCTAGATAGAGTGTTTTGTAATTATAAATTTATAAAAACCTTAGCCTCTAGAAAGGTACACACTTGGTAAGACAAGGGTCAGATCATGCACCTTTATATGTGATTTATAGTTTTGGGGAGGAGCAAATCATCAAGCCTTTCAAGTTTCTCAATTTTTAGACTAAATATTCCAATTTCAAGAAGATTATTGAGGAGTATTTTAAAATAGATATTGTGGGAAGCCCTTTAATAGAGTTTAAAGATAGACGAAGGTGAAAAGGGTATTACAAAAATAGAGTAGAAGACTTTTGAGAATATATTTCCACAAATTACTACTTTAAAATATGGGATAATGGTAAAGGATATCCAGCTATAGATTGATGCTTTTACTGAAAATAGATCTACTCTGAATAATATTGAAGCAAAATTGAAGAATTACCTATATAGAGAGGAAGGATTCTAGAAGCAGAATGCAAAAATGAGATAGTTTCAAGATGGAGATAGAAATATCATGTTTTTTCTTAACTTTGTGAGAGGAAGAATAAAAAAGCTACACCTTCTAGAATTTCAAACAGCCTAAGGAGATATGGTTAATGCTAGTGAGAATATTGGAGCAGAAGTTTTCTTTTTTGAAGATCAATTTAGAGAAACTTATACGCGTGATGATGATGATATGCTTAACCATATTCCTATGATGGTTACCATGGAATATAATGAGGGGATATTACCAAGTAGAGAGTAAATTAAGGAGGTAGTTTTTGGTTTGAATGGGGACAGCACAATTATGCCTAATGGGTTTTCTGGAATATTTTTCTAGAGTTATTGGGAGATATTCAGAGATGGTATCACAAGGATGGTGAAGTCTTTATTCTATGGTCTACAAATTTCAAGGTTCGTAACTCATACAAATTTGGTGTTGATGCAAATGAAAGAAAATGTGAACAGTTTCACAGATCTTAACCCAATAAATCTAAGCACTTTTGCTGATAATATTATCTCAAGGTATTTGCATGAGATGATTTCAAGTCTTTTACCTATATTATATCTAGGAATCCGTCAAAAATTTTTAAATGATAAAATATAACTAAAAATATTTTACTAACCCAAGAGATAATAAGGGATATTAACATAAGAAAGAAGTATACAATGTAGCAGTTAAGTTGAAAATAACCAAATCTTATGATAGGGTTTCTTGGTTCTATTTAATTAAAGTCCTCAAAAGATGTGTGCTTTAAAAAGAAATCATTGATATGATTTAGAGATTAATTTTCAGTAACTAGTTTTTAGCTTTGGTTAACGGAAAAGCTTATTGATTCTTTCAATCTTCAAGATGGTTAAAATAAGGAGATGCACTATCTGCCACAGTATTCATTTAGCAGCAACGGTCTTGGCTAGAGGAATAAGTTATAAAGATGAGGATTTCAGAGGATGTGGCAAGCCTAAATGGAGCCCTCCTATCAATCATCCATCTTATGAAAATGATATAATTTTATTATATTAAGTAGAAAGAACATCCATTCTCAAAATAATGTGAGTATTGAGAGAGTATGAAAAAGTTTTAGGGCAGATGGTCAATTTTAACAAATATTTTTCTATTTACATGACAATACTTCTTTGATTGTTGGGATTAGATTAAGGAGAATTAAAGGGGGGTCCTTCTCTTTTACATATCATGGATTCTATATGTTCTATTTCCAGATGAGGAAGTTCTATTTTGATGAATTGGTGTTTGGCAAAACAAGTAGTTATCTGTAATACCCCAAACTTTTCTAGCTTAAATTTGTTCCTAGAATGTTAAGGGATATCTTCCAAAATGAATAATATTGGTTTCATATAGAATTTTCCATATTTTGTATTTCCATTATGTGAAAAATTGAAAAGATTTCCATCGATACTAAATTCGCCCAATTCCGACACTCAGTTGAGGAGTTAGAGCATTTTAAAGTTGGTACTGTACCACCTGGGCAGTCACCGAATCGCAAAGGTGGTTAAATTCATAATTTTCATTTTCTAGTGGACCTCCACAATATTGGCACATTGTGGATAGATTTATTTTCCCATTTGTCTATTTCCAGTAGTCCAACGCTACAGTGGCACATCGCGCCGAGGCCAAAATGGCATCTCTATAGGGCACCGCGATGGTGGCATGTCATGTTGAATTTTTAGGTCCCAATTGTCAAAATACAGTGGGACAATACGATAACTCTACATCTCAAAGACCCCCAATTTCCCAGTCGTCAAATTCCAGTAAGACACCGCAATAGTGGGATGTCGCGGTGACCCATTAAATTGGGACCCCAATTTATTTTTCTAGTTTCGTTTAGGAGTTTAAGAAAGGTATTTTGGACAATTTCCAAGCCCAATTCTGTCCAATCACAAGATTTAAGCCTATTACAATCATTTTATGCTTATATTAATCAAAGTTTCTCTCAAGAAAAACTCTAAGCTTCAATATTCAACTTCAAGAATCCCCAAGATTTCACCATTCTTTTCCTAAATCAATTTAAGATTCAAAGTTCCCAATTCAAGAATTCCAAGAATCACCATTTAAGAGCACAAATAGAATCCCAAAAGCAAACTTGTTCACCTAGTTCATCATCCAAGGTATGTGGTATTTTGGACAAGGGTAAAACTTTCATCCTTGTGGCCAAAACTTAATTATGGTTTCAATTTTACTGAATATTCTATTCTTTCCCATGAAATTTAAGTTAGGATTGATACCCAAATCCTTATTACTTTAGTTTATGACATTAATATGATATTTAAGGCTACAATTGCAAGAAATTTACATATATTCATGTTTGCAATTATAAAATTCGTATTATGAGTTATATACCATTATCTTGACTGAGATTGTTGAAGCTTTTAAGATGATTATTGAGCACAAAATTTAAATCTTATTTATTGATGTAATTATTGATGCATTAAAGCTTTATACTTTGAGTCCTAAGTACTATTGATGATTTTATAAGGAGGTTATGATCTCAAGTCCTATCGACAAGTTTTGATTAGTGCTTTCAAAAATAAAGATTGATATTTTGATCCTAAGCTAAGATAGGAATCCACATTATTCATACGGTTTAGGATTTAAACAAAGAAAAGCATAATTGGTTTTAATTACGAACCCTTGTACTATTTTAAGGTAGATTTCCTAAAAGTTCCGAGCAATAAGTATGGAAGTAGTATTTAGCACCGAGTTGGGTATGATTCCAAGGTTTCATGCCCCAGAACTACGAGCCACTATAGGTTTTAAATGCTCATAGTGGGCTAAGATAGTGATCACTTAAGTTTAGGTTCTATTTCGATGGCAAGGATAGAATAGCTCTCCACAACGTGGGTAAGACGTTGGACTCCATGTCAGCTCACATGGTTTATGTCGGTTAGAAGATGCTTCCAAAGTTCTAAGATTTCAAAGCTCCTAAAGCTTCTAAGTTACGAAAGAAAAGAATGATAGAAAATCTTTTATAAGACTAAGTGTTATGACTCACTAGATTTACAAGTACGATTTGTTATACATAATTTTATATTTGGTATTTTAGATAAACAAGCTTATGTGAGTCATATACATCCAACATGTATTTACTTTCTAATTATGATGATGTCTTATAATGTAGGTTCAGGTGCTCAATATCAGCAGCATGAGTAGTTCGAGCATCTTTATCTATGCTCCCACTGTTGGTGAGTCCTCATGATTCGAGGGCCTACTTCTTTAGATTTTCAGCTTTCATAGTAATTGATTTATTGTTTTCAATTTAGTTTGAGTCAATTGGGGGTCCTTCCCAATGAATTTCTAGTTCCTTAGCAGTAAAGGCTTATCGAACCACGAGTTTATTTACAGACTTTTAGTATTTGCTATTCAGACAGTATCTTCAATTTATTCAGTTTAGTTTTGGTATGATACAACATTATTTCTTGACTAGTTTATCTTGAAATAAGGTTCAGGCCTAGTAGCAGGCATAAAGGGTTAGCTTTAGGCTACTATAGCCTTGAGAATTATGTGACATCTCGAGATAAGATGCCGGGGTATTACATTATCATATGGAGGAATATTCATACTCATTGCAAATGTTCTTTAGTCTATGTCAAAATACTTTCTATTATCTATGAATTCTCTAAGGAAAACAATTGACCAACTATATCAGGTGTTTGTAGGTTTTTTATGGAGAAAGGCAAGAGGTGAAAAAGAGAAGCACTGGGTTGCATGGGAAGATATATTTTTTCAAAAAATGAAAGGTTGTATAGGGTTTAGGTCCCTATATAATTTCTTAAAAAATCTCTTTAGAAAACTATGGTTGAACTTTTTAACATCTACATCTCTGTGGAGTTCTTTTATGTGGAACAAGTAATACCAAAAGCTTAATCGTCTCATTGCAAAATATAATGTCCCTCCTGGTCATTAGCTACATTGTCATGGCTTTTCAATGTTTAGAACTATATCATAGCTTACCTAAGTTATTTATAACTTGCTAGGACTAATAGTTTTATCATTGGGAGGTGTGTGTGATTTTTAGAGCCAATCCCCTATTTTGGAGCTTTTTCTATTAAGAAGTAGGTATCAAACCTAAAATTTAGGTAAATAGTCAAAAATACCAATTTTGATAGCTCTGTTAGCTCCAGAATATCAACTTTAGGCTAGGGGACCCTTCGCTAGGGTCCCAAGGCTTCTGAGTTCGTTTAGGGCTGTTAGGTGGATTTTAGTTAAAATAGCCCTTTGATTGTGGGACCCATTTTTGATCAAAACTACCTCATTTGGAAATTTAGATGGCTATTGAGTCGGAATGTTGAATTTTGTAGTGTAGCATAGTTCATTTTCTTTTATGATATTTTGAGCGAATCTCAAGGGTCCAATTGTAAATTTGAATGCTGTGTAGGCCAAGAATGGCCTTTGTATTAGAAAGGACTTGGTCACATGTAACGCCCCAAAATATTATCTTGAGATGCCACACGGTGCCCAAGGCTACACATAGCCTCAAGATAACCCTTTAAGCCAAAACACTACCCTTGGGTTCGAGCACAACAACATACACGCTACGCTAAGGATATATATATAAGTACATATCATATCACGTCGCACGTGGCACGGAATATCGTTAGACTGTACATATATGGAATGTCTATACACAAACCAACCCAACAATACACTAGTCTGACATAGCATCTATATAGAAAAATCAACGAGCCATTGGGACAAACCCCCAATTGACTCAACAGACCAAAGGGATCACAAAACAACAACACCAAAACTAGCAACTTGATCCTCAAACCATGAGGACTCACCACTGAAGGAACGTAGATACAACACTCGGATATCACTATCGCGGCTGCGGCTGAGTTCCTGAACCTACATCATGGTAAGAATGTAGCCCATAGAGAAATATATGGGTCAGCACAAGATACGTACTGAGTATGTGGAGGCGCATGCAAAATATAAATAATATCATAAATTTCATAAAAACGTACATATGGACCATAATGACACACCTGGCTTGAGTGACATTGAATCATGCAAATCATAACATCTTAGATAGAAAATGTAGGAGAAAAACCTCATAAATCATTATAGATCATCATAGGCAACTTGACTTACCACATCAAAACTCGGAGTGACTCGGTATTTCTATAAATATGACTCTTATGGACAGGGGAGTTTTCTATAACCGACAAACCCACGTGAGCTACGTGGAATACCAACGTTTGAAAACCCCGTTGGAGGGAGCATTATACTCTTTGCCAGGGAGTGCGACTTTAAAACTGCAATAATCATAATCGGACTCTCTTGCCAATAATATCATCATCAAACAACCCTACAGTGTCACATAGGTTTGGGGAAATACCAAATTTCCCTCTCGGTGCTAAGTACTACTCCCCGACAAGCTCAGAACGCATTAGGAAATCCACTACAACATCACAAGGGTCTATCATAAATACCAAATCAAATCTCTTTCTCATTTATCAAATCATATCAATTTGTGGATTCCTAACTCAACATATTTTAGCTCAAAACATTTTAATCTTCCTCAACATCAACAAGGTATCAATGCATTGAACCATAACCGACTCAATATTTGGACAAGGATATGAAGACTCAATACAAGGATTTATGATCATTTAAATTTGACCCTAAATTTGCCTGGCCTCAGTATTTTTTTCCTGCACATTTACTGTTCACCACTATTCATGGTTAGATCGGAATGATCATAACTCATCGCTCGAGTGTCCATTTTGGATGATCCACATATTGTTGGAAAGATTATTCGATTATCTACACGATGATGGGTCAGATATCCAGAAATTCCACACAAAAAAATTATTAATCACGATAAAGAACAGAATTCAACATATTTTCGTCCGAGATCTTAATGAAAATTTTTTCCGGGGCATCACATCATATTGGAGAAGTCCAAGATTATTGGTCATCACATTTGCAAGCCAACCTTAATTATTGTGATGAGCCATCTCTCAACCTATCTAAGTTTCCTCCTTTGTGATCGTAGTGGACTAGTTGCGTTCTTGTAGGTTTAGCTAGGTCCGAGATCACATTGGTAACAGGGCCCTCTCAATCGTGATGAAGGGACCCCTAGCAGCATTTAAAGCTATGAAACCCGATTCTCTTCTATTTTTTCTTAAGTCAAACTTTCATAAAGTCCCTAGAGAGCCAAGAAATTATGGAGATCCATCATTAGGTGTCTGGGGTGAGTCAGAGGCATCATTGGGGGGTAATTTTGTAACTTTCATTTGCATAATTTTTTTTAATTTCAATTTTAAATCTCCGATTAATTGTAAATCCCTAATTTAGGTTGGGTATGATTTGGGGGTTTATATGTGTTTTGATTTCACCTATATTTAGGGGTAAATCATCAAAGTTTAGAGGGACGTGTTAACGGTTTCAAATGTGTGATTTTGCAAGAAAGCTACAAGTGGGGTTTTAGGTTTACTTTTGACCTTGAGCTTTTATATGGAATATCGTATCATTATTCTCATCTAAATGTGTATATTATTATTTAGATAGCATGGTGTAACGCCCCAATTTTTCTGAACTTATGACCTCGAGGGACCATAAGCTAACCCATGACTGATATCTGTACCTATACACTGCATAATATACATATAATATGTGGAAAACCTGAACATGTAGGCCATAAGGTTCAACTAAAGAGATATAGTAACATCCATGGGGTAATGAATACCCAAAACAACTAAATATAAAACTGAATACTGAATCTGATAGCTAAATGTGACTAAATCTGAAAGCCTCTAAGTACTATCTGAAGAAGGAGTTGAAGGAATATGTCTCTAACTAACTCCGTAAAACTGAACTGAAGTAATAAATGAATAAATCAAATCATATATCCTCGGATGGATGAGGACTCACTGCAACACTGTGACTGGAAAGCTACTACTGGTCTGGAACTCATGGCTCTGGACTTATGGTGTAAAATGAAAAGAAAGCACCATTGCTCAAATGCATTAGTACATCTGGAGTATTGAGTATAAGATTGAGGTAGGCTAATTCAAAGGGTTTACATATATGAATAATGATAACTGACTGACTGATATGAATGGAAGAGTATAAACATACATACATAGTAACTGCGATCATGAGTATGTGGTAGCTAAATCTATACGCTAATACATGACTGGAACTGTAGTTTTGATAACATGAGCGACTATGTCTGACAGTCCTGAATCAGGTAGAACTCTCTGAGTCCCGTACTATAACTGAATTTGACTGTATCTAACAGTCCTGGTATATTGATATCTGAAGAACTATCTGAGTTCTATTATTGAGACTAATACTAAAATTGTGGGAGGTAGTTGTTTAACCGACATTCCCCATGTATACCATTACGGCTAAGCTGGGGTCCAATCTCTGCCTCGACTGGAGGAGTGTCAATACTTTGTCACTTATAAGGACAATTGTGAGTTACCTTTATCTGGCAGGTACGCAAAGTGAGAACGATGGGACCCTAAACTGATAGGTTAAGCCACCTCATCAACCCTAATCTGATAGGTTAAGATGTCTCAACCTATGCTGGCTACGCAATTCTGGAACACAAGGATGACTGTTAAGAATCACACCCTGAACTGGCCGGTGAGTTCCCATCCTCGGGTTCTCTCGATTCTAACTTCTACTCCCATCTGAAAGGACTGAACATGATTAAACTGGATGTACTTGGACTGAATAATTGACATCCGTTGACTGACGGAGTATTACTATTATCTGAGATTTAACTAAGATCATGAGATTTCTGATGTTTATTGAGTCACATGACTGACTGAGTTCTATAGAATATAGCTTGAATGAGATTTATCATGGCACATGACATGGCTCTAGGCACACAGCTATATTTTTTGGGTACAAATACCCCCAGGACTCGATAGAAGGAAACTGATACACATGGCATGACTTGATCACAAGATTAGAGTCCATAATTCATAATATTATAAGTAGGGGATAGTATACTTCATGTATTTATTCATATCTCAACATGGTAGGGAGAGCATGGATACATTTCGTGTATATAATTCATATTTCCATTATCACACATGCTTCATGCCACAACAACAACAACACATAAATAGCATGGAAATTCATAGGGAAGTGTATAGCTAATATGGACTTGTCATTTAGATATCATGAAATCATGTAATTATGGGTTTCTAGTATCCTAGGCATTTTATAAAACACCTTGCATACATTCTTTAAAACATAGGTGGATTTCATACTTGCATCACATCAAACCACCTAAAGTTCATGTTTTTCAACTAACAACCACATATATTTCATGAAAACATCTTTAGATATCATTTTGAAACTTAAACAACAATCATCAACAGGGTACATGCTTATATCACCACAAAAAGTTTACAAAATAACATTTAAAAACATGGTTCTTGAGCTCTATGAATGGATTGGATCCATAGATGAACACTATGCATACCTTAGATTAAGAATTCGTGAAATCTACGGTTGAATTTTCTTGAAGCTTGAAACTCCAATGGAAACCCTAAACTTATTCTTGACTATTCTTGAGTGAATTTTGATAAAATTAATGTAAAGGTATGATTTGGGGCTTCAATCCCGTTTTTAAAGAGTATATATAGGGTTTTGGGAAGTTACCATAGTGCCCTTGAGGAGTTTAAAATAAAAACTGAAAACTATGCAAAATTTATCCTGATTTAGGGTCCCGACGCGATGTGGAGCTTGGTAAAATGCCAATTATTGTGACCTGGAAGCTTGGCGCAAAGCGGGGATATCACAGAGGCTTTATGGAAATTGACAAGTGCCATTTTGGCCTCCGGCGCGATGCACCATGCAGTTAAATGGCATTCGTGTTACATTAGAAACTTAAAATAGCCATAACTTCTTCATCGGGTGTCTGTTTTAGGCGAATTTGGTATCGACAGAAAGCTTATTAAATATCTATCCGTTGGTAGGTCATGGTATCAAAAATTCATATTATAATGAGATATATGCTCATTTGAAGTTGATGATACCAATATCTTTCTCAAGAATTCAATCGATAAGGAATGTTTTGATTCGCACAATAGCTAGGACATATTTGAGACTTTAATTCACATTAACCTTGATCATGAAACTAACAAGGAACCATGATGTACTATGAATGATCTTGAAACATGGAGCTAATATTGAGTTGGATTTTTTGGGGTATTACAATATCTCCCCCTTGGGAACATTCGTCCTCGACTGAGACTTATCTGAAATGGAAGAATAAGACAATACGAACATGAACTGAACATGAAGGACTGAAACATGATCTCATGACTGACATGCTAAACATACTGAACTCTTGCATATCTGACGCATGGATAACTGGTACATGGATGCGTAACTGAGCAATCTGATAAAATGAGCTTCTCAAGATGGGAATGCATATCTGATGCATGACTTTATAATTGAACTGATACATGAATGGATGACTGAGTATACAATGGTAATAGATACCAAGTTTAAACTGGGGACATGAACATGAAACTGAATAAGCTTAAGGAGAACTGCTACCTTGATCTTGATCTAAATTTGTGGGGAAGAGGTAAGGATACTTGGTACGTATATCTATTTCTGTTTCCCAAGTATCTCCCTCGTGAGACTGAATTCGCCAAAGAACCTTAACTATGGGACTTCTTTGTTCCTCAATCGACGAGTCTGATAGTCTAAGATTTCGACTAAAATCTCTTCATAAGAGAGGCTGTTCTGAATGTAAATGCTTTGAACAGGGACTACAACTGCTGGGTCACCTATGCACTTCTTGTGCAAAAAGACATGGAAGCCTGGATGAATTGAGGCTAGATCTGAAGGCAATTCTAGCTTATAAGCTACCTTGCCAAAGTGACTGAGAATCCTGAAGGGACCGATATATCGGGGACTAAGTTTCCCTTTCTTGCCGAACCTCTTCACTCCCTTTATGGGAGAGATCTTAAGATCGACATAATCATTGACCTCGAACTCCAGATCCTTCCTACGAACATCTGCATAAGACTTCTGTTGGCTCTGAGCAGCCCAGAGTCTCTCTCTGATCAACTGAACTTTCTCTAAGGTGTCGAATACTAATTCAGGACCTATGACTGAGGCCTCACTAACTTCGAACCAACCGATTGGAGATCTACATCTCCTACCATAGAAAGCTTCAAATGGAGTCATCTGAATACTGGAATGATAGCTATTGTTGTATGCAAACTCAATCAAGGCCAAGTGGTCATCCCAACTTTCCTTGAAATACATTTCACACGTCCTTAGCATATATCTTCAAGAGTCTGAATGGTCCTTTCTGCTTGGCCATATGTCTGAGGATGAAATGCTGTACTAAGATAAACTTGGGTACCGAGACCCTTTTGAAATGCTTTCCAGAAGTGAGAGGTGAACTGAGTATCTCTGTTTGAGATGATAGATGAGGGAACACCATGTAATCTGACCAACTCCCTGATGTAGAGTTTGCCGAAATCCTCGGCTAAAGAGGAGATACGAACTAAAAGGAAATGGGCTGACTTGGTCATTCTATCTACAATGACCCAAACTGAATCATACTGATGACGAGTACTAGGCAAACCCGTCACGAAGTCCATGTTCATTTCTTCCCACTTCCAAGTAGGAATGGTGAACTCCTGCATAGAACCACTAGGTTTCTAATGCTCTATCTTAACCTACTGACATGTAGAGCACTTAGTCACAAACTCTGCAATATCACTTTTCATCCCACTCCACTAATAGATCTTCTGCAAATCACGGTACATCTTGGTGGCCCCTGGATGAATGGAGTATGACACACCATTCTCTTCTACAAGAATTCATTGCCTTAAGTCATCTACACCTGGAATGCACAAATGACCCTAACAATGAAGAACACCATCTCCCCCTTGGGAGAAAACCTAAACTTTCTGATTCTGAACTGACTCTTTTAGCTTGACAAGGTTAGGATCCATATCTTGCTTTTCTTTCACCTCGAAAACTAGAGATGACTCTCAACTACTCTGAACACATACACCACCCTCTGAAGAGTTGACTAAGAGAATGCCTAGTCTGGCAAGCTGATGGATTTCCTGAGCTATTTTTTTCTTGCTATCCTTAATGTGAGAAATACTGCCCATTGAGAGTCTACTGAGAGCATCGGCCACAATGTTGGCCTTGCTCGGATGATAAAGGACCCTCATGTCATAGTCCTTCAAGAGCTCTAACTACTTTTTCTGACGAAGATTGAGATCTTTTTGATAAAAAACATACTGGAGACTCTTATGATCTGTGAAGACATCTACATGAACTCCATAAAGATAAGGCCTCCAAATCCATACCGAGAATGATATCAAAGTCTGTCATCTCTAACTCGACTAAATTTGCTGATGTGGATTTCTAAAATAATCGGGTAGTTCCTGTATACCTGTCGGGCTATGATGGTTTTGCTCACTCGGGTAGATACTAAAAAGGGCTCTACTAAAATCTCGAGACTGATTTCGAAATCTCCTGCTATGTATGGAGTAACAAAAGACAAGGATGCACCTGGGTATAGCAAAGCATAAACATGAACATGGGAAATTTGTAACGTACCAGTAACGACATCAGGAGAATTTTCCTAATCCTGTTGGGTCTGAAGAGCATAGATTCTATTTGGGCGTTGCCCATTAGTAGCACTGAAAGTGGTACCCTTCTGGTTCGGTCGACCAGACTGAGCTGTGGAATAAATTTGCTGACCCTGAAGACCTGACTGCGGACACTTTCTAATCCTGTGGCCTGGCTTGCCAGAACAAAAATAGACATCACTACCGGCTCTGCAAATACCCTTATGGTTCTTACCACAAGCCTGACAAAGGGGATTTGTTCAGGCACTGCTAACAATACCCTAAGATTTAGAGCCTGGCGCTTTGTCTCTGCTACCGTCTCTGAATTTCAGCACTGGGGCACTAGTGGAGGAAGGAGCTGGAGCTGTTGACTTAGGACAAAATTGCAAATGGTTCCCTCCCTCTGATTTGGGCTGAGCAAAACTGAAACTGCCTGATTTTGCTCTCTTGTTCTACCTCTCTCTAGTCCTAACCTTCTGCTCCTCTATCTGCTGAGCATGGGTCATGAGTCTAGCTAAGGTCATATCACTATTCAGTATATCAGATCTATACTCATTCACCACGCTATCCTTCACCCCTGATATGAACTTGCTCATCTTAGCCCTATTGTATGCAACCACATGTGGCGCATACCTGGCTAGCTGAGTAAATTTGAGAGAATACTCCCTAACCATCATATTTCCCTCCCTGAGGTTGATAAACTCAAGAACTTTGGCTTTTCTCAGCTTTTGGGGAAAGAATCTGTCTAAGAAAATCATGACAAATTCCTTCCACCCAATGGGACCTGCACCATCTACCCTCTTGGACTTTCACTGTTTGTACCAAGTGTGAGCCATATCTTGCAACTGATATGCGGCTAACTCAGCACTCTGAACAAAAGTAACACCCATGATATTAATGACCTTCTAAATTTGGTCAATGGACTCTTGAGGGTCTTCATCAGACTTAGACCCATAGAAAGATGGAGGGTTCATTCAGGTGAAGTCCCAAATCCTAGATGCTGCAGAATTTGCCACTGGATTGGCCGGAATACCTGGTGGCCTTTCATTTTGGGCAGCCACAGACTAAGAAAGTATGATGAATATGGCTCTAAACTCCTCATGAGAAACATGTTAGACCAAAGGATCTTTTGGGATGAGAAGCTGGCTGGTTTCTTCTCTTTGGGGCCATATTCTGAAACAAGAGAAGAACGGATTGGATTAGGAGTTTAACTTGAGATTATGCTCACTAGCACGCCATGAATACTGAAAGAAGGGAAACTATTCCTAAAACATCTTATAGCCTCCTGTACATAAATGTGGAACGCAACGCACCCATGCACAAGACTCTACAAGATGCGGCTTTCAGAATTCCTAGGACTCTATTGAACCTTAGGCTCTGATACAAAGTTTGTAATGCCCTAATTTTTCTGAATTGGAATGCTACACGGTGCTCATGACCCCGAGGGACCATAATCTAACCCATGAATGATATTTGTACCTGTACACTGCATAATATACATATAATATGTGGAAAACCTGAACATGTAGGCCATAAGGTTCAACTGAAGAGATATAGTAACATCTATGGGGTAATGAATACCCAAAACAAGCTGAATATAAAATTGAATACTGAATCTGATAGCTAAATCTGACTAAATTTGAAAACCTCTAAGTACTATCTGAATAAGGAGTTGAAGGAATATGTCTCCAACTACCTCCGTAAAACTGAACTAATGTAATAAATGAATAAATCAAATCATATTATCCTCGGATGGATGAGGACGCACTGCAACATTGCGACTGGAAAGCTACTACTGGTCTGGAACTCATGGCTCTGGACCTATGATGTAATATGAAAAGAAAGCACCATAGCACAAATGCGTTAGTACAACTGGAGTACTGAGTATACGAGTAAGGTAGGCTAATGCAAAGGGTTTACTTGCATGAATAATGCTAACTGACTGACTTATATGAACGTACAAGTACAAACATACATATATAGTAACTGAGATTGTGAGTAAGTGGTAGCTAAATCTTTACACTAATACATGACTGGAACTATAGTTCTGATAACATGAGCGTCTGTGTCTGACAGTCCTGAATCTGGTAGAACTCTCTGAGTTCCGTGCTATAACTGAATTTGATTGTATCTAGCATTCCTGGTATACTGATTTTTGAAGAACTGTCTGAGTTCTTTTATTGAGACTGATACTGAAACAGTGGGAGGTAGTTGTTTAACTAACATGCCCCATGTATACCATTATGGCTAAGCTGGGGTCCAATCTCTGCCCCAACTGAAGAGGTGTCAATACCACGCCATTGGTAAGGATAGTTGTGAGTGACCCTTATCTGGTAGGTACTTAAAGTGAGAATGGTGGGACCCTAAACTAACAGGTTAACCCACCTCATCAACCCTAATCTGATAGGTTAAGATGTCTCAGCCTACGCTGGCTACGTAGTTCTGGAACACAATGATGACTGCTAAGAATCACACCCTGAACTGGCAAGTGAGTTCCCATCCTTGGGTTCACTCGGTGCTAGCTTTTACTCCCATCTGAAGGGACTGAACATGATTCAACTGGCTGTACATGGACTGAATAACTGACAGTTGTTGACTGACAGAGTAGTATTATTATCTGAGATTTAACTGAGATCTTAAGATTTCTGATGTTTCCTAAGTCACATGACTGACTGAGTTCTATAGAGTATAGCTTGAATGAGATTTATCGTGGCACATGACATGGCTCTAGGAACACAACTATATTTTTTGGGTACGATCACCCCCAAGAATCGATAGAAGGAAACTGGTACACACGACATGACTTGATCACAAGATTAAAGTCCAAAATTCACAATATTATAAGTAGGGGATAGTATACTTCATGTATTGATTCACATCTCAACATAGTAGGTAGAGCATGGATACATTTCGTGTATATAATTCATATTTCCATTATCACACATGCTTTATGCCACAACAACAACAACACATAAATAGCATGGAAATTCATAGGGAAGTGTATAGCTAATATGGACTTGTCATTTAGATATCATGAAATCATGTAATTATGGGTTTCTAGTATCCTAGGAATTTTATAAAACACCTTGCATACATTCTTTAAAACATAGGTGGATTTCATACTTGCATCACATCAAACCACCTAAAGTTCATGTTTTTCAACTAACAACCACATATATTTCATGAAAACATCTTTAGATATCATTTTGAAACTTAAACAACAATCATCAACAGGGTACATGCTTATATCACCACAAAAAGTTTACAAAATAACATTTAAAAACATGGTTCTTGAGCTCTATGAATGGATTGGATCCATAGATGAACACTACGCATACCTTAGATTAAGAATTCGTAAAATCTACGGTTGAATTTTCTTGAAGCTTGAAACCCCAATGGAAACCCTAGACTTGTTCTTGACGGTTCTTGAATGAATTTTGATAAAATTAATGTAAAGGGATGCGTTGGGGCTTCAATCCTGTGTTTAAAGAGTATATATAGGGTTTTGGGAAGTTACCATAGTGCCCTTGAGGAGTTTAAAAGGAAAACTAAAAACTACGCAAAATTTATTTCGATTTAGCACCCTGGCACGATGCGGAGCTTGGTAAAATGCCAATTATTGTGACCTGGAAGCTTGGCGCAAAGCGGGAATATTGAGGAGGCTCTTTAGAAATTGACGAGTGCTATTTTGGCCTCCGGCGCGACAGGCCATGCACTAAAATCGCATTCGTCTTACAACAAAAACTTAAAATAGCCATAACTTCTTCACCGGGTGTCCGTTTTAGGTGAATTTGGTATCGACGGAAGGCTTATTAAATTATCTATCCGTTGGTAGGTCATGGGATCAAAAACTCTTAATAATATGAGAGATATACTCACTTGAAGTTGACGATACCAATATCCTTCTCAAGAATTCAATCGGTAAGGAATGTTTTGATTCGCACAATAGCTAGGACATATTTGAGACCTTAATTCACATCAACCTTGATCATGAAACTACCAAGGAACCATGATGTACTATGCATGAGCATGAAACATGGAGCTAATATTGAGTTGGATTTTCGGGGTATTACACGTGGCAAGTTTGGAGGCTGCACGGAAGGGCTCCAGAGTAGTAGACTTTCTAAAGATTCAGTGAAAGATAAGTAGGTTAGACTTACCACTCTCCCTTAGATTGAGCATTACTATGATATTAGTATAGTATTATAGAAGATTTGGGTAGGTATTCTCACTACCCAATTTCTCATGTCATGATAGCGCCTACTCTAACCTGCCAGTAGGCAAGACAACCTCGTATTCTGAAACTTCTAGTAATGGACTACCATGAGAATGAGGGAAAGAATGTGATATAGATGTAATAAAAAACTAACAAACATAAGATACTCCCAAAACCTGAAAAAATCAGTGCAAGAGCTTCTACTATTAGAGAGGATACAAATGAGATACTAAATGAATATATAGATACACCCATATCCGAATACAACATAGAAAATAGTCTAGTACATAAGAGGGAGGAAGGCAATGCTCTAAAAGCTAGGAGCTCACCCTGCGTCTCTGAACCATAGCTTCTCTACACAATGCACACAACAACGACGATAACTCATACTATGATCTACAGGCTGTAGAGGTGTATCATGAGTACCAAACACGTGGTACTCACTAGGCAGCTTCCGACTGAGCTCCAAAGATAAAGCAATTATATATAAGATATAAACAAAAAGAAAAACTACACCCTAATATCTAACAGTCTGTATAGTAGTGAAATCATATTTAAGTTAGAATCATACCATTTTATGAGCGATCATGATTGTACCAAATCTATGCATGCCACTACCAGTATTCAAACAATGAAATCTTAAGCATCAATGTGTCAATAAACTACAACCATTTTCTCCACAACGATGGAATACTTCCCAGAACTGAACCCATAAAAACATAGCCTTGGGCCTAAGAATATATTTGGAATAACTAAAACATTATAATCATAGCCAAAGGCCTAAATGTATATCTGACATATCAATAAGTTATATTATTAGCCACATCCGGAATCTGTATCAATATTCATATCTATAGGTCATATATCATATCTATGAGGCATATCATATCTATAGGCCATATATCATATCTATGGAGAATTTTATATCTATAGGGCATCTCACATCTAAGAGGCATCTCCTATCCATA
The DNA here is from genome assembly GCF_002878395.1 of Capsicum annuum. Lineage (NCBI taxonomy): Eukaryota > Viridiplantae > Streptophyta > Magnoliopsida > Solanales > Solanaceae > Capsicum > Capsicum annuum. The sequence goes on along the minus strand of NC_061112.1, from coordinate 9,380,446 downwards.
CATGAGCCACGACGCCAAATTCTATTAAGACATGATAACAAAGCCAATTACTCTAATTTATGGTTTCACGATAACATAAACAGTTCAAATAAGTCCAATTATTCTATCTATGCTTCCAGTACCTAAATCTCATTTCATATCTAGAATAACATCATAGATAATCCATGAACTAGCTCTATCTGTAAGGGAGGTAATAGTATTATAGAAGTATGACAAGCATTTCACCTTACTGGTCAATTCACCCATCTAATCCTCAACTTTAATGTACTAGGCCAATTCATGGGGTTATATCCATAATTAATCATAACATTCTTATTTACGTGCAATAGATAAAACATATCATGTTGTGAAGAAGACTAGACAAAAGCCAACCTTAAAGACGAACCGTAAATCCTTGAATCATTTGTAAAATGTTCGTCCTTACTCTACTTTCTCAAAATTCCATCATGCTATATAAATCATAATCTACGCATCATTAACAGAAATGAGATCCATATTGCCATATAACGAGTCTGGTTAAATTTTGGGTCAAGAATGGGCATGTGGGTCCCATAAAGTAAATCCAAAGTTAAACCCATCACGAGGTCCCTCGAAGGATAAGGAATGTGTGCTCAAAATATGAGCACAAAGGGGAAACAAATCGAGTATCAAATCGATCCTCAAAATTTAGGAAGTCAAAGCCCTACTTTCTAAGAATTTACCATGAATTTGGATGTAAATCAAAGGGAAAATAGATATGAAATAGCTAAAAGGGATTAGGCTAGCTTACCTTAGCATATTTGAATGATTTCCCACTCTTTTAATTTCTTTGAGCTCTCAAAATAGTGTAAAAATGGTGGAAAGAATGTTGAAAAATAGGGCTAAAGAAGGGGATTAAATATGGGGTTGGGAGTCGCTATCACGACTTAGAAATTGTGATTGCAACCTGCAAAGGGTAAACGACATTTGGTGATAGCGATTTACCCTTCACCATTGTGATCTGAAAAAAAACATAAAACTCATATGGCAATCGCAATTTACCCTTCGTGATTGCAGTAACACAAGACCTAACTCACGAGATATCTTTCTAAGTTTGGAATGGACTCGATCGGGTGTTTGAGATTCGTTCAGAACCCCATGCGTGCGAACAAACTATGATAACAAACCAAATTTGATGTTTCAAACTCAATGGAACCATCAAAACTTTCATCCGAGATTATTTTCACTAAATCTAGGGCCCACATCTAAGATCCATTTTTCACATAATTTGCCCAACAACCCAAAATGAGTTCGAAAGCCTCGGGACTTGAACCTAGGGTCCTCCTAGTCTAAAATCAATGTTTCAAAGCTGATGGCACTATTGAAATTTCCATCAGAGGTCATCTACTAGGGGTTTTGGTATGAGACCAAATCTTAAACAATAAAAGCTACAAAACAGGAAATAAACCTAAAATCCAAACGAACTTTTTGATCACCAAACCGATAGTTTTGATAAGTCATAAATTACCTATAACCGCTGTGGGAAGGCTTGAAATGCTAAAAATGCATGGAAATCGAGGAAATAACCTAGAGGATCATTACAATTTACAGTAATAAAAGCAATTTTATTTGCAAAAGTCAATAGATAGAAAGATATCAAAAGCTTAAAAGGGTGAGGTACTGGACCTGCATACTTCGAGCATGAATCCCCAGATAACCTCTAAGAAGAGAGAACATTTCCAAGGGATTTTGCCACATTTATCCTCTTTTTCAACCAACTCACTCACTCTACTTCTCAAATAACAAAAGCTCGACCTTAACCTCTAACTGTCCTCCAATTGAACTGAGGGTTGAAGCACACAAATCCAAACCACGACATACTGATACCATACCAATACCTGCTCAATCCAACAAAGGCTCATCCAAGTCAAAGGAAAACCATGGCATGAGTTATGCAAACCGACTCCAAATCTAAAAATCACTTTCTTTTGCTATTCCACACCTACTATCTGCTCCAAATTAGGAAGAAAATCACCTGAGTCTCATCCGCATAATCTCATCACTAAAAATTCAATGAACTAAGATTATCTACTAAAAGTCCACAGAGCAAACATCAGAATAAGCCCATAAGACACTATCTAGGTACACAAATGGAGATAACCAAGGTATGTAATCTACACTAATGCTAAAACTAGTCTGAATAATAATCTAAACTAAGATCTAGGGGTCCAAAGCACAACTACTCATCACCAAATGATCTGCTCCAGGATTTCCCATTAACTAAGAATAAAACCAAGCTAAACCCCACTAAAGCATACTACTCCCACAGAGTATATCATCAAAAAATCTCAACAAAAACTTTAAACCCAAAGTCAAAGATGAAGGACCCAATATTGTGTCCATGGACTATTATTTGAACACCTAACAACCATAATCCATCTGAACTCAGGTAGACCAGATAGGTAACCACGAAGTAGCCTCAGCCAGTCAATACATGAAATCCTACTTAAGATAACCCTGAGACAAAGGCTGGACTTAAGCTCTACAACTCCAAGTTGAAATATCTACTCCAAGGCTGAACCACTCGATCTCAACAACCTAAACCAAACCTGAAGACGAATAGACATTCATACTCTAAGTCTACCATAACTTCCAAATCTCCATTCTAAGGCGTCTGATCCAAAATTGGAGCCAACAAGTCTATATTAATGTCAAATACTCAAATTGACATTAGTATCCCAACTGACATATCCTTACTAAACCATACCAAGAAAAAATCAAAACATGGATAAAAAACAAAATCACCACAAAGGATGAATCACTAACTAAAAACCAAACAATTAACTACAAATCCAATGGAAGGTATAAACCACAAAAACATACTCAAGGACTCCCCAAGGCTGCAAACCATACCATTAATAGCAAAAACTTCAGAAACTCAGAGAAATTCAACTTTGGCCAGAAACTAATCAATCCAACACTCTATCTCAGCAAAGAATATCCATAGATACATATCGCCAAAGAGAAGTACTCTACCAAGTCTCATTAGGCTAAACAAGTTCTGAAATAAAGATTTCCTGAATCAACCCAAATAGGACAATATTAATTTAATCAACCCATGAATTACCTCGCCAAGAAAAAATGTATCAAGCTCGATACCAATGTCAAGGTCAATACCACTACGGGAAAATAAACTAGGTAACTCAAGATAAAGAATTTCCAATTTGGCAACTTAAGAAGCAGTAAAAGGAAATATCACTTATCTTCAACTCTCTAACTCCACTATAATAAAAAATAACATCATAAAAAGAATAGAGTATCCAACTCCATACCAATACCAAGAGCAAATCAAAAAGGAAAATCTAAGACTTTTTAACATTAACATTAAAACCACTATCGAGCGATAAACTAGCCAAATCAGAAGAACCAACCCCAAACTGTCCAATCTCACAAATAGGCTATATGGAGAGGGACAGATAAACGTCTGCAACCTAGGCACCAAGTCTTATAATCTCAAACTCAAGAAAGGGCAATATAACCAAATTGCTAATTCTAGAACCATAATAGAACCACATAATATCATTTTACCTTCAACACTGCAATTCATTCAACAGTTGGTCTAGAACAACTAACAAAAGAGGAAAATAACTAATCCTCACCTCACTATAGAAGAAAAATCATCCAACTAGGTTATAGCTACCCTAGCCAACGAATAAGGACTGCATAGAAGGGAAAGTTCAAACTAGATTCCAATAGTCTAGCCATCTACCAAGTGAGGGTCAATTATATCAAATAACAACAATAATAATAGTAATGTAAATATCAATATAATAAATAAGTGATAATAAAATAAAAATCAATAGAAAGTACTATTCTAGGACCATAATAAGGCCAATATGCCATAGTAAAGGGGACTCGAACACAAATGCTACACCCCAAGGAAATGTCAACACTGATCTACTTCATCCACTACTAAAAGAAATAACCCATAGGGGTAATCGTATAATTATGAATTCAATAACAAGGCACACAACGACCAATATGAACTTATCGAGACATATAATCATTGATGGGTATGAAAACCCCAATAGACACAAATGAAAAGGTAAATGCAAGAAACAAAGGCATATATATCATCATCAAATCTGAAGTTGCATTCCTAATGGGTCTAAGAAAGAATAAATCTAAACGAGTCAAAACTCAAACTGACCGACTGAATCGTCAACTGTGGCGCTAAGCGCACTACCTCTAACTAAGGGTGTTACAATACTATAAAACTGATCTAAACAGGATGAATGACCAATATTCCCACACTGGGGACACTCTCCAGACTAGTGTCTAGTCTTTCTACAGTCATAAAAAACCCTTGAAGCGCTAACTTGGTGAGAAATATGAGCTGGCCCCAACTGGCTGACCAACTGATGTTGAGGACACTCTCTACTACTAGGATCATCCTTCCCACAGTCATAGCATACCTCAAGAACTCTAGGCTGGTGGGTAATGTATGCTAACTCTATCTGAATAGCCAATTTGTATTTGGACACTCTCTAGACCAATGTTCTATCTTACCATAACTAAAACAAACTCTTAGAATACTCCAAGATAATGCCACTCCTGATCCGAAATGTATGCCATATCCTGAAGACCCATAACAAAAACTCCATGAGGTTTGATGAAAACTCTACCCGTTATGACCACTATGACCAACCTGAGAACTACCCATAGTTTGAAACACCACCTACAGAGAATTGATTCGCTGTAAGTAAAGCTAAACTCCACCGAAAGGATCCTTTCTCCTAGATGAAATACTAATATCACTATACTAATGGCATAGACTCTTGCTGCCACCTCTATAAGTCTCAATGAATGCTCTCTCTATATCTTTCACATAATAAATAACCTGAGAGAATGAAAGCCTAGCTGCTATCAAGTGCTCCAATACCAAATAGATGGTAATGCAAATCCTCTAATAAATTCACACACTATGTCCTTCTCTAAAGGATATAGCATTGGAATATACCTAGCCCAGTTAAAGAACCCAATATTATCTCCGAGACCAATAAAGAACCTTGATGAACATCAACAAACCACATCCTAGCCCGAGAATAGCTTGATGAATCATATGTCATCCCTGACTGTAAGGTATCCATAAAGAGACTCAGGATCCCCAGTGCTAAATCTCAAAAAGCTGGATTATTCACAAGATCTTTAGGAGCATGAGGTAGACCCAAATCTCTCTGGTTAGTGCTGAAGATCTCTAATATCTATCCTTAACTCTCTAGTCCAATGCTGCACCAAAACTCTTGAAATGCATGCTGAAGTAACATTCGTATTTTATCAACAACCTCGCATCATCATTTTGGGACAAAATAGAGTCAACAAATTTGTTCGAGGCTCATGGCAAAATAGACACATGATAGGAGACAAGAAATTAATTTCCTAAGAATGCCCTGTAGCCTCTCAAAGATAGGTTATAGACATTTTCCCACCAATCCACAGGACTCTACTAAGCACTTAACTCTTATACCAATACACCGGAAACCTATGCTCGAATACCAATTTGTCATGACCTAATTTCTTAGATCATGATGACGGCTACTATAACATGCCAATAGGCAAGTCAACCCAAAAGTCTAAAACTACTAGTAATAGATTACTAAGAGAATGAGGGAAAGAATGCAAAATAGATGTACTAAAAGACTAATATTTATAAGATAATCCCAAAACCCAGTGGAATCAGTTAAAGATCTTCTACTATTAATGAGGATACAACTAAGGTACTAAATAAATATACAGATACAACCATATCTAAATACAACATAGAGACTAGTATAGTACATAGGAAAGAGAAAAGTAATACTCTAAATGCCAGGAGCTTACCCTGCATCCCCAAATTATAGCTGCTCTGCATGCTGCGCACAATAATGGCGATAAGCCATACTATGATCTATAGGCTATAGAAGTGTAGTATGAGTACCAAATATGTGGTACTTAGTAGGTAACTGCCAACCAAGCTCTAAAGATAAAGCAAGTATATCTAACATATAAATAAAATAGTAAACTATACCCAAATATCCAACAATCTGCATAATAGAGCTAATGAGCTAAAATGAATAAGTTATCCAATTCATGTACAAGGATCTAACATAATAAGTCTAAGAAAGTATTAAGGATGAAAGACCTCATTCTAGCCATACTCAGGAAACTCAACACAATACCATATATCGCTGACCAATATAAGAATAAAGGGCAAGAGAAGGATATATAACAATATACAAGGCCAAGAAATAAAAATACAGTCTAAATAATGAAGTAAGAGAGGGATATATGGTAATACCATAGCTACTTATATATTGATGTACATATATAATTACCAGGTCAACTTATGGTACAACTTAAGTCATCATACTAGCATCGTAAGGCCTTATAATCATTGTGGAAGCTAGTGCCAATATCATTAAGGCCTCTAATCCACATGTCTAAGCATGAGATATATATCAAAACGAGGACATAGTAAAGAAAAGAATCAAAATATCAGGGTCAAAAACTATAATGCCTGACTAATAGATAATCATGCATAAATATAACTACAATGTAAAAGAGTTAGAATCATACCTAAAATAGCAATACAAACCCAATAATCAATACGATATAGACTAACTATAATAGCAATGATAGCAAAAATGTAAGGTAACAATAACAACATATGGAACTAGGAAATTCAAACACACAATACCTGGCCGAACCTTTCATAAATCCCTACCACTATAGGCTCAAAAGGTTTAATCCGACACTCAAGAAAACAACAGTCCGAGCCTATACCTATGCAACCCCCATAAGGCTGATAGATACAAGCTCCACGCAATATACTTCAAGCATCACTCATAACTATACCCATGCAACCCCCCATATGGCTAATAGATTAGGTGTATACTGGTGATAGGCAATGCACATGCAAGAATGAATGCCAAGACATAATTCATAATATCATAACCAAATCAAATATCATAAACTAACTAAGTGTATAACTCATCTCATCACTATAATCCACATCATCAACATCATTATCATCAATATAATCTACATCATCAACGTTATCATCATCAATATTATCATAACCTACTGGACTCAATCCGAAACTCATATCATTAAAATCAACATCAATCACTGGATTCAAACTGGTATATATCTGTATATTAATACCATAATCCGTTGGCTATGCATTCAGTACTAGATTTACATATGCATATATTTGTCTAGAATTGCATGACTGAGACTATGGCTAAAAAGAGTGTAAATACATAAATCTATTATTTGGGGAAAACTTTAGTACTAAATCATCATAGAAGTGTAAAACGGTCAGAATTTCTCTTGATCAAAAAAATTAGTAATAACAAAATCATGGATCAAAACCTATCTCGGCCAAATCTTTAAAACACTATTTTAAAATCTCGATGTAAATAAGTCATCCATCATGTTGGTATGATTGCCATTATGAAGAAATTCATCTTTAAGGTGATAAGTAGGATTTAATCCCTTTTTAGAAAAATAGTAGTAAAATAACATTTTAGTTGGAATCATACCATTTACCGTATAAGTGATCATGATTTTACCGAATCTATGCATGCTATCACTAGTATTCAAATAATGATATCTTAAGCATCAATGTGTCGATAAAATATGACCATTATCTCTACAAGGATGGAATACTTCTCGGAATTGAAACCATCAATATCATGAACTTGTCCTTGGGCCCAAGAATATATCCGAAATAAATACAATATCATAATCATGGACTTAGGCCAAAATATATATACGACATAACCATAAGTTATATTATTAGTCACGTCCACAATCTATATCAATATTCAAATCTATAGGCCATATATCACATCTATGGGGCATATCATATCTATAAGGTATCTTACATCTATGAGGTATCTTCTATCCATACATGATCCAAGATGCCAAATTCACCTAAGACATGAGTAACTAAGCCAATTACTCCTAATTTACGATTTCACGATAGCCTAAATGATCCAAATAAGGACAATCATACTATCTCTGCTTCCAATACCTAAATCTCATTTCATATCTTGAATAACATCATTGACAAGTAATGAATTAGCTCTATATATGAAGGAGGTAATAGGATTACAGAAGTATAACAAGTATTTCACCTAACGTGTTAATTCACCCATCTAATCCTCAACTTTAATATACTAGGCTAAGTTAGGTGTTATACCCATAACTAATATTAAAATTATCATTTACATACAATATATAAAACATATCATCTTGTGAAGAAGAGCACATAGAAGCCTACTTCAAAGCCAAATCGCAAATCCTTGAATCATCCACCAAACATCTAACTTCATTCCACGATCTTAAAATGCTGCCAAGCTATTAAAATTGTAGTTTACATATCATTAGGATTCAAATAAAACCCATATTACTATATAACAGGCATAGTCAAGTTTTAGGTTAAGAATGAGCCCGCTAGGCCTATAAATAAAATCTAAAATTGAACTATCACGAGGTCCCTTGAAGGATAAGGAATGTGTGTGAAAATTTTTAGCACAAACAAGAAATAAATCGAGTCTCAAATCAACCGTCAAAGTATAGGAATTAAAATCCCTTATTTCTAGGTATTACCATGAATTTGGGTGAAAATCAGAGGGAAAATATATGTGAAATAACCAAAGAGGATTAGGCTAGCTTACCAAAGATTATTTGGATGATTTACCACTATTTTACTTCTTTGAGCTCTCAAAATGGTGTAAAAATATTGGAAAGAATGTTGGAAAATTGGGCTATAGAAGGGGATTAAATATAGGGTCGGGACACGCTATCGTGACTTATAAATTTTGATCGTGACCGGCAAAGGGTAAAACTCATATGGTGATCACAATTTACCCTTTACAGTTGTGATCTAGAAGAAAGGTATAAAACTCATATGGCTATCATGATTTACCCTTCCCGATTGCAGTCACATAAGACCTAATGCACCAAATATCTTTCTAAGTTTGAAATAGACCCGACTTGTCTCTCGGGATTCGTTCAAAACCCTGTGCATGAAAAAACTATGATACGATAGCAAATTTGACATTGTAGACTCAATGGAACCATATAAATTTTCATCTGAGATCTTTTTTACTAAATGAGGCCCACACCTACTATTCTATTTTTTTAATAATTTGCCCAATATCTCAAAATAAGTCTAGAAGCCTCGAGACTTGAACCAAGGGCCCCCTAGCCTAAAATTGATATTCCAGAGCTGATGGCTCTATCAGAATTTCCATCCAAGGTTATCTACTTAGAGTCTTGGTGCGAAATCTTAAACAACTTAGGCTTTAAAATAGGGAAATAAGCCTAAATCCAAGTGAACTGTTTGATCAACAAACCAACAATTCCAACAAGTCATAAATGAACTATATCCACTTTGTAAGGCTCAAAATACTATAAATACATGCAAATCAAGGAAATAACCTAGAGGGTCATTATAGGTATTTATGACTTAGTTGATAATTTTAGTAATTATTGATGATTTAGTCGATTAAAGAGCCCCTGTTGGGTATATTTTAGCCCATATTTCCTTGTATTCAATTATCTTGATACCCTAGGACTATTTTTTTTTACTTAAATCGTACCTTAGGATGAAATTATAAAGCCTTAGCCATGGTTTAGGTAGGTTCTTGTATTAGTGTGGATATTTGGGGCTAGTAGCAGGCCTCACCAACCTTTCTTTAGGAAGTATGATTGGTTTAACTCCTTGTAGGATTAACAAACTCTTAGGTTCTTAACTTACATGAATATTAAGCCTCAGGATGATTTAAGTATTCAAAAGGACTTCAATTAGCCTTACTACTCTGAATAAAGTAACCTTTTGGCCTTTTTGACCATACATCTGGACTTGGTGGGTAATATTATTTCTCTTATTCAATTGGCCAATTACTTAGGAGTTCATACTAAGTGTAGCTAAAGGAGATTTGTGAACTTGTAATGTAATAATATTTGTCTTATTTACCTAGTTTTGGTTCAAGTCCAGCGATTGGTAGATCCCTCATCACTTATTTTATTGAGTTTATTTATAGCATAATTACTACATACCACTTAATTACTAGTTCTATTTTAAGTTCGTCATTCATGATCTATATACAACAATATATTATTAGGGTACTATTCTTAATTTTAGTTCAAGTCCTACACTCATGGTATGAATGGGGTTACATGTATGTTATCACATGTGGGCACACTTTAAGTTTACTATTGTTGGTACTTTCCTTCTTACTTTCATCTGTAGGGATTATGGGAGCTATCTCATGCTGTTTATCTCTTGATTATTCTATTTGGGCTTATGGGGCCCTAGTTAGGTGGTAGTTAGATTAATTTTACTTCGAGTTAGTGATTTTGTCTATTTTAGTGCTTATTCTAGCTCGGATTTTTATTTCAAATTTAGTCTCATCCTTGAGTTTAGCTTATATTCTCACACTTTATTATAATTTTATTATTTTAGCTCAATCAGTTGATAATTCTTAGTGAGTACTCATTGTGTTTGGTACTTATATACACTTAAGTATTTTATGATGCAGATCCAAGTATGAGGTATCATCGCTAATGATAATGTTAAGTTTTGATGAATGTTTTACAGAAATTTAGGAAGAAGGAGAATCAGATAAAATCCTCTTTATTACTCACAAAGGAAGAAAATAAATTAGAAGATATTTAAAAATATTAGAAGATTTTCCATGAAAGGAGAAAGATTTACTGTATTAAATGGACTGCTCAAATTATGGAATTTTCGTTCCTTGCTTCTATGTATAAATTGCACTTAGTTAGATTTTCATTTTAGTCTTTATTTATTCTTGGAAATTGAATATTCCTTACTTATTTTTCTAAGATGAAAAATCTTTTGGGTTGCCTTCTATATATAGCTTCCAACGGTTATAGTAGTCCAATCACTACTTTATTAGTATTGGAAGTCAAAGGAAGAGATGTACTTTTATCTAAACCTTCTTTAGTTTTTTTCTCTACTCTATTTAAAGAACTGTATTATCTTAAGGTTTACTGTGTACTCAAGAAGATAGGAGAGAAACACATAGTTGGTGAGGCATTATAACAAAGTGAGATAGAAAGAAAAAGAGTGTGATTCAAAGCCAAAAATCTTGCCGAAATCTTGTAATTTGATTTTATTCTCAAAATAACTAGTAGAATCCCTTGAAACCCAAAGGGACTTGAGTAAGACCTATTAGAGGAACCAACCAGTATAAAACATCTGGTGTTATTTATGTTCAATACTTTATTTCCTAAAGTTTTTATGACTGCAATCAATATTTGATTGTCTATCTAAGGAAGTCGATTAAAAAAAGAGTAATTCACCTCCTGTCTTACTAATTTCAATTTGTATCAGAGCAAGGACTCATATTTATTTTCCTAAAGAAAGTAAGAAAAGATCATGGCACAGATAGTTGATGGAGCTCTATTTTTTAAAGAAACATTCCAAACTAAACCTCCTTATTTTAATGGGAAATATTTCTCTCACTGGAAAATAAGGATGAAGACTTTCATTAAGTCTTATGATGTCAAAGTTTGGAAGGTGATAAAACTTTGTGATCTTCCACTTATCTCTATAGAAAAATACAAAATAGAAAAAAACAAAAAAATAGTGAGAAATCCATTAATAGCATTCATCCTTGGAGGACGATACTGATGAACAAATGGAAATCATTCAGATCAATTCTAAGTCAAAAAATGTTCTATATAATGCAATCAGTGGTGAAGAATATGAAAATATCTCCTTCTGTGAAACTACTAAAGAAATATGGGATAAATTGGAAGTGACATATGAAGGAACTGAGAAGGTCAAACAAACACTTATAAGTTTTTTATGCAATGACTATGAACTTTCCAAGATGAAGGATGGTAAATCCATTGAAGAAATATTTGGCAGGTTTGAAAAATTGTTTGTGAACTCAAAGCTATAGGAAAAACTTATCTTGTAGCAGATAAGATTACCAAAATTCTTAGAAGTTTACCTCCTTAGTGGCTTCTAAGGTTGTGGCTCTTAAAAGTATAAATTTAAACAAGATGACCTATGATGAAGTAAGATGAGATCTCATTGCCTTTGAAAAGGCTCACCTTAATAAGAAGGATTAATAACTAGATGACAAAAAGGAAACCGTGGAATTTAAAGCCATAGATGAAGAAGAATATGATGCCCTGGATGCAGATGAACTTGCTCTCATTACAAGGACAATTATGATGAATTACAAAAATTTCATAAATCAAAGAAAGGGAAAACCAAATTACTCAAGGGGAAAATAATATGCTGATTAGAATAGGAATAAAGGTATGTGTTATAATTGTGGTAGAAATGGTCATATTGCTTATGATCATCCACAATCTTGAGGAGAAAACTTTAGAGGAAATCAAAAGTCATTCAGTTGCTAGGGATATGAAGAAAAATCAGACCATGAAAATGATAACATTGGTGACTGTTGTTTCATGGTAGTTAGAGAATCTAGTCAAGTAAGAACCAACTCTTGTAATGAGTTTTCGTTAGAGAATCTAGTCAAGTAAGAACCAACTCTTGTAATGAGTTTTCTAAACTACAAAATTTCCTATACCTTGCCATAGCTGATCTAAATAAAACTAATGATGAAAAAAGTCTTTATTAAGAGAAAGAAGATACTGGAAACTTGAAATTGAAGTCTGTGAAATTGAGAAAAATTATTTGCAAGAAGAAATTGATGATTTAAAAATCAAAATTAATAGCTCTGGAAAATCCTCCAATCATAGTATGGTCAAATCAAATTAGTTGACTAGCACAACTAAATCAACTGGCCTATTTAATAGTTTTATGCATGGTAATTAATATTATAGCTGTAAAGATTCTCAACGGTCAACTAACTCTTGTGAGTCAGTCAAAGTGAGCAATTATAGTCATAATACCTATCATAACATGTATTATAGCTGTGATAAATCTTAACGGTCAACTAGCTTTAGTCAGTCAACCAGGGACTCAATTCACTGTGGGAAGCCTAGTCATAAATATTGAAATTATAGATTTTGTTCTAGTTATACTGCTGGTAAATGGATTTAGAGACCCAAAAATGAGTCAACAAATCCAAGGACTAATCATAAGGGACCCAAGAATACTTGGGTACCTAGAAATAAATAATACATTTCTTTGGTAGGAACTCCACACAAAATCTAAAGTAAAATGGTATCTTGCTAGTATATGTTCAAGTCACATGACTGGAAGCAAGAATTTATTTGAAACAGTAACTAATTTTGATGGAGGTGAAGTCATCTTTGGAGATAACTCCAGAGGCAATGTAATAGGTACTGGTACTATATCCTTTAATAATTCATGTGATATTGCTAATGTATATCTAGTCAGAAACTTGACATACAATTTATTGAGTATCAGTCAGTTGTGTAATGCTGGCTTGGAGGTAAGGTTTAAAAATAAAGGATGCATAATTGAAAATCATGGAGGTCAAATTTATGTTGGAAACAGACCAAAAAATGTGTATGTATCAGATTCCATCAAAAGTATAGAAGAACATATATGTCTTTCCTCTATCTTTGAGGATCCTTGGATTTGGCATAAAAAACTTAGTCATGAATGCATGAGGCATAGTGAAAAATTAGTCAAGCATGAACTTGTGACTAAAATTCCAAATCTTGATTTCAAAAAGACTCACATTTGTGATGTTGGTCAGCTCAGTAAGTAAAATAGAAATTCCTTTCCTGTTAAAGATATTATATCTACAACTAAACCTTTGTAGCTACTTTATATGCATTTATTTGATCCCACTGGAACTGATAGCATTGGTGGTAAAAAGTACCCCTTTATGATTATTTCTTATTATTATAAATTTATTTGAGTCATATTTTTAGCAAACAAAGATGATACCTTGAAGAATTTTGAAGCATTCTGTGAAAAGGTTCAAACAGACAAAGGCTACTACAGTTTTGCCATTAGAAGTGATCCTAGGGGAGAATTTGAGAAAAAAGATTTTTAAATCTTTTGTAATACTCATGGTTTCACTCATAACTTCTCTACTCCCAGATCCCCTCAATAAAATGGTGTGGTTGAATGAAAAATAGAACTCTTTAATACATGGCTCAAATCATGATCTGTGAACATTCTCTACCATATAAATTTTGGGCAGAAATTGTGCACACTACCTACTAGGTTTTAAACAGGTTCCTCATCCGACCAATTTTGAAGAAGAACTCCTTATGATCTTTGGAACAACAAAAGACCAAACATTAGGTATTTTCACATATTTGGACCTAAATGCTTTGTTCATAACAATGTAAAGGACAACATTGGTAGGTTTTATCCATGAAGCCATGATGGTATTTTTATGGGATGTTCCAATTCTAATTGATCTTATAGAATTTTCAATAAACATACTCTTTGCATTGAAGAATCTATTCATGTTGTTTATAATGATACTAACTATGCTATAAAAATGTTAGCACTATATATAATGAGGTTTAACAGCTGAAAATAAATAAATCATCCTCAATTGAAAAACCATTTCCAAAAATATTCTTCCATATCAAATATATTGTTTGCATAATAAAGTGGCTTTTTATTAATGTTGATTTTATTGATGTACCAGTCCATTGATTTTGTTTCTCGCTAACTGTTCTTTTAAGGTAATTATGGTGCCTCTCCGGCCTCCAAGGTTTCAGACAATCCTTTCATTTTGCACTCTTCCATATCTCAATATATTTGATTACCCTTTTTTCCCCAAATTTATTCTATCTCTCTAATCTTCATGGCCAAATTCTTCGAAAGTCCACTCCAGGCAACAAAAAAAGCTCTCGTGGCAAAGGGAAAGAGAAAGCCTCATCCCTAGTCCTTCTTGACTCAGACTTCACCGATCAAAACCTTTGTCAAGCCTCTTCTAATTTCTCTTACTCTAGTATGTTTCCCCTTGTCCCTGATGAATTTAAGAAGTTCTATAAACAAAGTGAAGTTTTATTTTGATATTCTCTAAACGTCAAAATTGATTTTTTTTGAGACACACAAATAAAACTCTTTTTAACTCTATGAAGGTATTACCTCATGTTCATGAGAGGATCGTCGATTTAGTCCTTCTCGAATATCTACATTATAGCTTAAAAACTCTATTTGAGTTCCAAGGTTGGGGAAATATCTTTTTCTCCACTCCTAAGCTTGCTTTTGAGCGTCTTTTTTGATTATTTTATACAAATTTCTGTTCTATCAGATCTAGTGAGTTTGAAACCCTTGTCACGACAAAACATATATTTCTTTACTATGCTATGTTTGATGCTATAGTTGATATTAACTTTTATAGATTTTCTACCTTCTCTAAAAATCATTGGCTGTCTAACTTTTATGTGTCATTTGTTTTGGGGATGTAAATAGGCAAAAATGCATGAATACTTTTTACTATTTCATGTTGTATGTTCCTTTATTTTTTGTACATGTATTTCTTCCTATTTGTTTGATGTCAAAGAGGGGAGAATGGTATTCAATATTATATATAGGAGATAACTCTCCAAATGTTCACACATTTAGGAGGGGAGAAAAAAAGCCAACTACTCAAGGGGAGTCTAATAGGGAAGTTATTTGCTTACCCATTATTGTCATCCATCAAAAAAGGGAAGATTTACAATGTTAAGTTTTGATGAATGATTTGCAGGAAATTAGGAAGAAGGAGAATCATATGAAATCCTCTTTAGTACTCAAAAAGGAAGACAATAACTTAGAAGATATTTAAAAATATCAGAAGATATTCCATTAAAGGAGGAAGATTTGTTACATTAAATGGACTACTTAAATTTTGAGATTTCCACGTTGTTCTCCTATATATCGATTATACTTAGTTAGATGTTCCTTTTATTCTTTATTTATTCTTGGAAATTGAATATTCCTTATTCATTTTCCTAAGACAAAAAATCTTTTGGGTCACCTTCTATATACAACTTTCAATGGCTAGCAGTAGTCCAATCACTACTATATAAGCATTGGAAGTCAAAGGAATTGATATACTTTTGTCTCAAACTTCTATAGTTTTTTTTATCTATTTTAATAAAAAAACTGAATTATCTTAAGGTTTACTGTGTACTCAAAAAGAGAGGAGAGAAACATATAGTCGGTGAGACATTGTATCAAAGTGAGATAGGAAGAAAAAAGTGTGAGTCAAAGCCAAAAAGATTGACAAATCTTGTACTTTGAGTATATTCTCAAAAGAACTAGTAGAATCCCTTGAAACCCAAATGGAATGGAGTAAGACCTATTAGATGTCCTAACCAAAATAAAATATCTAGTGTTATTTACCTTCAACACATAAGTTGTTGAATTTTTTATCACTGCAATCAATAGTAGATTGTCTGTTAGAGGAAGTCGATTGTCTGGTAAAAAAAGGAGTAATTCACCCCCCTCTTACTGTTAGCTTTCCATTTTAATGTAATATGTTTTAATAATGACAAACTAATAATTGATAACTTGTAGGATATACCACAAGGCTAAACAAGGCGAGGAAGATCACACTGAAGATTTAACTTGGAAAAGCATCTTGGGCAATCCCTAATTACAAGTGAATCATGACTAGACTTGGAACATATACAAATAATATCTCCTAAGATCAGAAAAGATCCCAGATTGCAAGGAAGCTCAGCAATATTGCAATGCAACATGGAAGAAAATCACGCCCTCTTCATGGACATCTTGATATGGACATTAATGGTTGTGAAGAAAGTCAAGCCACACCTTATATATTTGGACATATCTAATATGGATGTATTATCCTCAATTAAGTAGCCAAGTCAAATCCTTGATTGATAAGAAACCCCATGCGTTTTCTTTATCAGAAAAAATTATATCAACTAAAGTCTATAAAAAGAAAAGATTGAAGACTGAAGACTTTATGCAACTTCACAGGAAACTCTTAGTGTGTCTCAATCGTAGTCTAAATAAAGCTTTGTACTTCTTAGTTTACTGTTGTTACAAAAGAGAAAGATCGAGTCAAATTAGGCATACTAGTTGAGGCTGTGTCACTAGATCTGAAAATCAAAATAAGCTTCAGAACTTGTCCACTACATTTGTACACTGACTCTACTTTGAAAGCTCTATGGAAACTCTTGAAACCCAAGGAGACTGGAAGTAGGCACCACATTGGTGTTATGAACCAGGATAAATCTTTGTGTCTTTATTTCATTTAGTTAATTACTTTATTATTTATTTGAATCTAATCTGTTCTGTTAAGTATACTAATCTTCAGGTGAGTTCACTGTCAAGGCTGACTAGTCGACTCAAGAAAAGTTTTTCAATTTATCCCTCTTGAATCTCAATTAATATCAGAGCAGGTCTTACCTACAGTGTTGCTTTACTGAACGTGAGCAAAGATCCAATAGAAAACTATCTGATTCCAGGAGCTCTCCTTCAAGACGGTCACTCATCTACATGACTACCATACTTAAATTGAAGATACTACTCTCATTGGAAGAACAAATTCAAAATTTTTGTTCATTCAAATGACTTACAAGCATGGGTTGTCATTAAGAAGGGACCAAAGCCCATTCCAAGAATCAAAGAAAAGAAGAAAGACAAGGAATCAAGTAGTGATAATGTGGATGACTTTCAACACTTTGAAGTCACCAAGAAAGAATAAGAGGTAATTCAAACTAACGCAAGGGATATAATTTACTCTATTGTGTAGTTATGGAGTGGAATATGATAAGATATCAACCTATGAAACCACAAAGAAAATGTGGGACTAATTAGAGGTAACCTATAAAGAAACCACCAACATCAAAAACTGAGAATAAGTGCTCGGGTCAATTAGTACGAGCTCTTCAAAATGGAAGAAAATTAAAACATGGAATCAATGTTTGCTCAATTTTAAAAAATTGTATGCGAATTAAAGTCCTTGGGAATGATCTATCCAAATAGTCTGTAGGTACAAAAGCTTGTAAGAAGTCTCCCAAAAGCATGGGAATCTAAAGTTTCCATTCTAGAAGATGAGGCTATTCACAACATGACCTATGAAGAATAAATAGGTAACCTTATTGCCTATGAACAAAATCATATTAACAAGTGGCCTTTAAGGTAGTAACAACTAGAGAAAAGGAATCCATAAAAGAAGACAGTAACGAAGGAATGACTCTCATTAATCACGGAGTAAGGAAGATCCTAAAACAAAGGTAGCAGAGACCACAAGGATTAAAAAATAATGAATTAACAAGGAATGATGATCGCAATTATTATTATGGGAAGCTAGGAAACATTAAACAAAATTGTCCAAAATTGAGGAAAAGATCATCCTGAAAAAGAAAAACCAATGGGGCATAGAGTGATTTAGATTAAACTGAAGAAGAAATAGAAGCGGACAAAATGTGCTTCATGGCAAAAGGTGAACCAAGTGAGGTAAGACCCTACAATTTTCATAATTGCAGTATCCTTCAAAAAATTCTTGATATGATTACTGATGAAATTCAAAAATTTATTGATGAATACAATGAATTTTCTCAAGAAAAGAAAAACTACCAAGCTCAGTTAAAATGAAATCTTGAAGAGAAACGAAGGAACTGTCAAGTTGAACTTGAAGCATGTAAAATCAAAATAGACTTGCTTCAAGAACATGATCATGAAAAAGTGCAATTAAACAACATTAGAAAATAACCAAGTCACAATTCCACTTGATCAAATTCTTTTAAATAAAATCAAGTTCCCCATCAAGTTTGTTTAAGTCGGTTAAAAACTCTTTCTCTTTTTGAGGACCATTCAGCTACACACATTTGGTGAGAAGGGGAAAAAATCACACAACTTTAGACAATGGTCTAAAGGTAAGTTGGTTTGGCAATGAAAAGAAAGTACATCTAACCCTCAAGGACCAAAGACCACTTGGGTACCTAAACAAAATTAATCTTTTTATTTTGCAGAAATATACCTACAAAAGCTATAAGAAAGAAATATGGGTCATCGACAACGAATGTTCCAGACACAAGATTGAAAAGAAAGAAAATTTCTGTTCTCTAAAAAAAATAAAAGAAGGATTAGTCAAATTTGGTGATAACGCCAAAGGTGACATCAGTGAAGTCAGATATGTGAAGATCAACTCCTCCTGCAAACTTATTAAAGTATATCTCATGGATAGACTCAAACAAAATCTACTGATTATCAGTCAACTGTGTGACATAGGATTTGAAATCTCCTTTAAAGCTGAGAGTTGATCCTTCAAACATGAAAAGAGAAAAATTTCTCGTATAGGTGAACATCTTGACAATATTTATTGTAACACCCCATATTCAAGTACATATATTGGCATATTCAAGTACGTGTATTGGTCTTATTTATATGGAATTAATTTTATTTTATTTTATTTATACCAGAATTTGCCCGTCGATGGTTCCATACGAAGGTTATTGAATAAGCTTTCCAATGATATAAAGATTTCCAAAAAACGGATAGGTTTCGGATATAATCGAGCACGTTCGAAACTATAAAACGGTGG
>NC_061112.1:9360286-9360886 GCF_002878395.1 Capsicum annuum | reverse complement strand
CCCCGTATTCAAGTACGTGTTTTGGCATATTCAAGTACGTGTATTGGTCTTATTTATATGGAATTAATTTTATTTTATTTTATTTATACCAGAATTTGCCCGTCGATGGTTCCATACGAAGGTTATTGAATAAGCTTTCCAATGATATAAAGATTTCCAAAAACGGATAGGTTTCGGATATAATCGAGCACGTTCGAAACTATAAAACGGTGGCCGGGATATTGGGAATAGTAAATGTGCAGGAAAATTTCCTGCACACAAACTAATGAGGTCAGCCATTTTTTTGGGTCAACTTCAAACGATCATAACTCCTTGTACAGGACTAATTGGGTGGCCTACTTTATATTAAATGAAATCCCTTTGAATTATCTTTCCAACTATACCAATTTCACCCAAATCCGATATTGGAGCAAAGAGTTATGGTCGATTTACTTTAGCCTATCAAAACAGTCCACCATGGACAGATTCGGATTTACTTAAATTTTAAGGGCAATATGGTCATTTTCCATCACCTCATGGACGAAAATTGGTCATTATATACATATACTTAGCCTCATATCCATCATTTATCATCCAAATTATTGAAGAATAAGAAACTCT